>NW_016107334.1:705928-713424 GCF_001604975.1 Cebus imitator | reverse complement strand
GAGATGGAGTCTCGCTCTGTCGCCTAGGCTGGAGTGCCACAATCTCAGCTCACTGCAACTTCTGCCTCCTGGGTTAAAGCAATTCTCCTGCCTCAGCCTCCTGAGTAACTGCGATTACAGGTGTGTGCTACCACACCCAGCTAATTTTTGTATTTTTTAGCAGAGTTTCACCATGTTTGTCAGGCTGGTCTCAAACTCCTGACATTGTGATCTGCCTGCTTCAGCCTCCCAAAGTGCTGGGATTACAGATGTGAGTCACTGCACCCGGCCAACAGACACCATTTTCAACATCCGAAGACCCCCCATGTCCCCACTCAGTCCACATTCCCCCAAGAGTGACCACAATCCTGATCTCTGTCACTGTGCCTTAGTTTTACCTACTTTTGAACTTCACATAAGTGGAGTCACACCGTGTGTATTCATTCACGAATAGCTCCTTTAGTGAAATAGTAGGGTGTGAGATTCACCCATGTTGCTGCAGATGGAAGTTGTTCCTCCTTTTTCATTTCTGTGTAATATTCCATCCTGTAAATTTCCCGTAATTTACCCATTCTACAGTTGATGGACATTACTATTGCTTCCAGCCCTTGGCTAAGGATATAGCTAATCTGAACATTTTAAACATGTTTTGGGAAATGTAAGTGCTCATTTCTGTTGGGTGTACACAAGAGTGGAACTGCTGGGCCATAGGATACATGTATGTTAGCTTTAGTAGCTACTCCTCCCAGATCTTTAAAGAGTGAAAACTTCAGTGGACCAGAGTGACCCATGGGAAGAAACTGACTGAGCAAGTGGGCCTGTGTCTCTTGAGGCACATTCCAAGCCTCTAGGGAGCCCCACCAACAGGGCCTCCTTCTTACACAGTTTTGGGGACGCCACTCTAGTCATGTGAATGGCAGCATCTGAGGTTCTGCCCCCTGCAGGCTGGGTCCAGGCATGTGGGTCAGTCTCAGCCCTTACTGATGCAGGGGACAGGGGAACGACTACTCCTGAATCCCTGCGGGGGGCAACATCTGCTTGAATGAATGATCCCGGCCTGAGGATACTTTTAAAAGTACTGCTGAGCAGGGCACGGTGGCTCACGCCTCTAATCCCAGCACTTTGGGAGGCCGAGGTGGGTGGATTACAAGGTCAGGAGTTCGAGACCAGCCTGGCCAACATGGTGAAACCGTGTCTCTACTAAAAATACAAAAATTAGCTGGGCGTGGTGGCATATGCCTGTAATCCCAGCTACTCACGAGGCTGAGGCAGGAGAGCTGCTTGAACCTGGGAGGTCGAGGTTGCAGTGAGCCAAGATTGCACCAATGCACTCTAGCCTAGCACAGACACAGACTCCGTCTCAAAAAAAAAAAAAAAAAGTACTGCTCAAAAGATGGCGGAAAAGAAGTCATCTTGTTTGCTGACCCTTATGCTTTAATGTTGTTTTATTTATTTATTTTTTGAGATGGAGTTTCACTCTTGTTACCCAGGCTGGAGTGCAATGGTGCGATCTCAGCTCATTGCAATCCTCCGCCTCCTGGGTTCANAGACGGAGTTTCACTCTTGCTACCCAGGCTGGAGTGCAGTGGTGCGATCTCGGCTCACCGCAAGCTCCGCCTCCTGGGTTCAGGCAATCCTCCTGCCCCAGCCTCCTGAGTCGCTGGGATTACAGGCACACGCCACCACGCCCAGCTAATTTTTGTATTTTTAGTAGAGACGGGGTTTCACCATGTTGACCAGGATGGTCTTGATCTCTTGACCTCGTGATCCACCCACCTCAGACTCCCAAAGTGCTGGGATTATAGGCGTGAGCCACCGCGCCTGGCCTTATTTTTTTTTTTTTTCTGGTTTTAATTTCTTACTAAAATTCCTTATGAAAAAAACCCAGCCTATTTCTGCTAAAATACAGAGAGGTTGGGGTGGGGAGTGGTGGGGAGTGAACAGTCTCGCTCTAGCAAGGCAGGCCTGGCCTCGGCTAACCTCCTGTCCTTCTCTTTCCCTGTGGTCTGAAAGGCTGTCCTCCACCCCTCTCAAGGCCTCTTGTCCTTAGAACTCAAGTGCCAGCCCAGGATGGAAGACAGAATGTTCTCAGGACAGGACGGGGTGGTAGGTGGGTGGTCGGGGACCTGGGAGGCACACAGGGCTCCCAGGCACCGGGTCAGGCAGTGCTCAGGGCAGACACTCACCAGGGGCGCCACGCCCGGGATCCACATGGCCAGGGTGTGGCCCTGCTCCAGGGCCCGGGCCACGGTCTGCATGGTGTGTCGAGAGAGGGTGTTGGTCAGAGCCCCAACCCTGTGCACGAGGCTCGGCTTGGCCTTGGGAGGCTTCTGGGCTTGCTGGTGTCCAGGAGCAGGGGCTGGGTAGGGATTTGGGGGAAAAGAACAGAAGACCCATCAGAGAGGGGCCAGCAAGATCTGGGTCATGGCTAGCACTGGAAAGCCGGTGTTCTGGTCCCACCACAAACTCACTGGTGATTTCCACAACTCACTTTCCCTCTTTACTGATGGGGTAGGGGCAGGGGTGAATGACTGCAAATCCATCTGAAAATCCCACTGTGCTTCCCTACTCCAGAGCAGGGGCTGGATGAGCCCTGCTACCTCCTGCTGAATCCCAGGTCGTGTGTGTGACAGCAGCTCACTCCCAGGCCGAGCCTCCGACGGTGGGTACCTGACTCTGTCTTGTCTGGCGGGAGGAGGTACTCCACCATCTTCTCAATGCTGCCCAAGGCCAGGTCGGCCCCTTCGGAAGCCAGCTGGCCAGCTCGGGTGTTGGCAGCAAATTCCGCAGTGTCTCTGGCCAACCCCCAGGCGAGCTCGCACCCGGTCAGAGCGGCCCCCAGGACCTTGTCTGAAGTGCTGGCGATGGGCACGCTGATGCTGTTTCTGGCGCTGCGGAGGTGGGTGGAGATGGTGTCCTTCAGCTCAGAAGCAATCTGGGGGAGTAAGTGGGGGTTAGGCATGCGGTCTTGCAGATCCCACAAGGGCTACCCTTTTGGGGCCTGGCACCCTGAGCCTAGCTCCCAGGAAGGCCTCAGCTAAAGGCCCAGGGAACTGGTGCTGATACTTGGGTACCTGGAATTAAGCTGGGCTCTAAAGGGAGAGGGCGCCAGCCTGCCCTGTGCCACCCACTTGGTCTCCTGGCTCCTTCGCACCGCATCACTGTCTGTCAAGATCCCTCCCATCCTGCGAGGATGACCCCAAAGGCTCCTCTTTGGTGGCCGTGTCCTGACACCCTCGTGCTCACAAGGACTCTCCTCCCTCCTTTCCTCAGAACACGCCATTTCTATTGATTTACAGGTGGGCTTGTTCTTCACTGGTTCTGCATTGAAATAATCTGACTTCTCTTCATTATCCCGGGAATTCCTTTGTGACAAAAACCCTGCCCTTTATCTGGAAAAAAGGGGAGCAGAGAGCACAGACCTCACAGCTGAACAGACCTGCTCTCACATGGTCTCCAGTTAAGGCTGTGTGGCCGTGGGAAGACACTGGTCTCCTCTCTGTAAAGTGGAGGTAATGACCCCTATCCCAGAGGATTGATAAGAGGGTTCAGTGAGAGCTTGATTAAGCATAGGCAATGGCCCCGGGAATAGGGGAGGGCTCAGTACATGTTTGTGGGAAGGGTGGACAGTTGGAGGGCTTAGTTCGTGTTTGCGGGAAGGACAGACAGTTGGTCAGTGATGTAGATGCAGCAGGCATAGGGGAGGGCTCAGTACATGTTTGTGGGAAGGGTGGATAGTTGGTCAGTGAGACAGATGAATTAGGACAGGGCTTAGGGTAGGGTCAGTATGTGTTCGTGGGAAGGGTAGATAGTTGGAGGGCTCAGCACATGTTTTGGGAAGGGTAGACAGCTGGTCAGTGAGACAGGTGAGGTCAGAGACTGAAGCTCATTCCCCAGAAGCAGCAAAAAGGGGCCCTTATCATAGCAACTACCCAACGAATATGTAGCCACATAAAGTGACTTTCAGTCTCATGGTCCATAAAAGTTGGATTTTGAGGACCTGGGATGACACTCCTGGGATCTTCATGAGTGTGACTTGTGATCCTAGGCAGCTGTAGTCGCCAAGTGGTCCAGGGCAGACTATGGAACCCCAGACCCCAGAGCACGGTATTGGGGGTACTGGGAATGCCCCAAGCATCTGTTTGAGTTTGCCTCTGGGATTGTGCCTGCTGGTCCCAGAAACCCAACTTCCAGGAACCCCACCTCCATCTGGCTTCACGGGGAGAAGAGGAGCCCGTGGTGTGGCCTTGGGAGCAGGTAGCCTCCACCGGCCTTGGAGGGCGCTCGCTGTGGGACACAGATGTACGGTCACTGCCTCAGCAGCCCCTGCCCTCTCCTCCCTGAGAGGGTGACTAGGGTGCAGGGAGACTCCCGAGGTGGGACGGGCTCACCTTTTCAGGAGGGTACTGAAGGGCTGGGATCTTTTGCTCCAGGTGGTCCAGGCCCCGGCAGGCCAGCTCGTTGGCAGCTGTGACTGGAAGGAAAGGGCCAGGTTTGGGTGAGCCCCGCCCCTCACCATGAGAATCCAGTAGTGGCCTCTGTGCCAAGGAAGCGACTTGGGGCCCTCGAACCCCAGGCCCTCTGCCTTCTTTAGCCCACGACCGCTGGGCTCCTCGAGACCCAGGTCAGTTTCTTCTGTCTGTGGGAACGCTGGAGCCGGTCAGGCCTGCACTCAGAAGGCCGAGTGCCCACATCTGTGCAGCCCGGGGCCTCGGCAAGCCCCAGCCTGTCTGAGCCTCTGCCTCCTATGGTGATTTAATGGTGCCTGCCTGGCAGGATGGCTGTGAGGAAGAATGACGGGAACTAAGTGAATCACCAACAAGTATTGTTCTTTCCCCCATTCTCTTCCCTCCCCACCAGCACGGGGGCTCCCAGTGAGCGTGAGGAGGGAGAACAGAGGTGTGAGAGGGAGGCAGGTGCAGTGAGGCCTCGGGGCTCAGGCTGCTTAGCTTTCAATGCGACAAACTCCCAGCACAGCCAGTGCAGGCCCCAGGCTGTCCATGCCCTTCTTTTTTTTTTGAGATGGATTCTCGTTCTGTTGCCCAGGCTGGAGTGCAATGGCACCATCTCGGCTCACAGCACCCTCCACCTCCCGGGTTCAAGCGATTCTCCTGCCTCAGCCTCCTGAGTAGCTGCGACTACAGGTGGGCCCCACCACGCCCAGCTAATTTTTTGCATTTTTAGAAGAGACGGGGTTTTGCCATGCTGGCCAGGATGGTCTCAATCTCTTAACCTCGTGATCCACCCACCGTGGCCTCCCAAAGTGCTGGGATTACAGGCGTGAGCCACCGCGCCCAGCCTATCCCCTTATTTTTAACTACTCACTGTTGAGATGGTCGACCGTCAGGAGAAGGTGGCAGGGAGGGGAAAGGATTGCCCTGGAGAGAGGGCACGCATCACAGCGGCACATGCTTCAGGGGGGTCCTGCCCAGGTCAGCCACAACACGGGCTCTACAGCCCTGGCCATGGGGACCACAGCTTTCGAGGAGAGTTCTTTATGCTCTTTCCTATATTCTTTATCCAGATACCTTATTTTTCTTCACAAAATGCTCAAGCAGCAGAGAGCCCAGATGACCTGGCTGTCTTCCAGTTAGGCAGAAGGAGACTCAGGGAAAGTACTGAAGGAGGTGCAGCCAGGGACAGGGCTGGCCTTCCCATCTGTCCTCTCCCGTTTGCTGTGTTCACACCTGTCCTCTTCCGTTTGCTTCGTGGAGTCCTCAAATCCCATTACTCTCTAATTAGGATGGTGGAAGGTGCTAGACTTCTTGGCATGACTGCGGTTTCCCTCAGCACTGCCAGGAGCGATGCCTTGGAGACCACATGTTCAGATGGGGCAGAACAATTTGAGCGGGGCACACCTGGCAAGGCCCGCACGACAGCCGTCTTCTGCCTCCAGGGCCCTGGTTGGTGGCTCTCTGCTGCCCCCTCCCGTCACGACCCGCTACCATCAGCTGCTGGGCTCAGCCAGCTTTCCCCTCCCTCCAAGAATGGTCCTCCAACCCTGCCAGGGCCCCTAGTGCCGCTGCCTCTGCCTCTCCCAGACTCTGCTGGTTCTTGCTGCTGCTGCCTGTGCTGCCACACGCTCACCGCGGCCTGCACGGCTCTGCCTCCCCTTCCCCTGCAGATTCTCTGGCCATCATTATTTCCTAGGAACATGGCAGCTGGGCCGTAGACAGGCATCTATAGATGAAAACAGATCTGTATGTATACCCTTTTTTTTTTTTTTTTTTTTGAGACGGAGTCTCAGTCTGTCGCCAGACTGGAGTGCAATGGCGCGATCTCAGCTCATGGCAACCTCCACCTCCTGGGTTAAAGCGATTCTCCTGCCTCAGCCTCCCGAGTAGCTGGGACTACAGGCGCACGCCACCACATCCAGCTAAGTTTTGTATTTTTAGTCGAAACGGGGTTTCACCATATTGGCCAGGCTGGTATCGAACTCCTGAACTTGTGATCTGCCCGCCTCAGCCTCCCAAAGTGCTGAGATTATAGGGGTGAGCCACCGCGCTCGGCCATATGTATACTTTTATATCCATAGGTAAGACCATGCAATGGGATGTAGGCAGCTAGGTAGGCAGTTAAGCAGACACACAAACAAGTTATCAGACAGACAGCCTGAGAGGCGGACAGACAGATTGTCAGATAGGCAGTGAACAAGCAGGCAGCTGCCGAGCGCCGAGGACTCACACTGGGTGGACAGCCTGCGGACCACCGGCTCCATGCTCCAGGCCGCCAAGCTCCCAGCGCTCTGCACACCCTTCTCGTAGGCACTGCACACAGAGGCCACCAGTGGGTGGGCTTCCTTGGTGCTGGTGTAGGTCTTCTGGAAGCACTCGCAGGTGCCACTCACCACGGGCAGCTGCAGGACCCGCTGCAGCACATTCTCCTGCTCCTGCTGTGGAAGGAACACACGAAAGCTGTGGTCCTCCCTCTCCAGGCACCCGGGAAGTGACCCCAGGGTCATGGGGAGTAGCCTGACTCTAAGTGACCTGGGGGAACCAACGGCAAGGAGGTCTTCGGATGCCCCAATCCTGAGAGCAGGGGAGACCCACGGGAAAACAAGTCAGCCGCCACGTCCTCCTGGTCACTGTCCAGATTCTAGAGAGCTGCCCAGGCAAGCTCTGTTCACCAGGGGCTGAGTCACATCCCACCCCCAGCACAAATCACTCCCCTGATAGCGCCTGCTACAGAGCAAGTGCTGTTACTGGCTAGAGTTTTCAACCAGGTTTAATTGGTGCCTTCTCCAAACATTTTTCTGGTCTTTCTGAGGTACCGTCACCCTTCCTGTGGATGCTGGCCACACTGCTTGGAACACTTACCCTTTCCTTCCCCCCACAGCCTAGAACACTCTCCTTCCTTCCCCCCACAGCCTAGAACACTCTCCTTCCTTCCCTCCCACAGCCTAGAACACTCTCCTTCCCTCCCTCCCACAGCCTAGAACACTCTCCTTCCTTCCCCCCACAGCCTAGAACACTCTCCTTCCCTCCCTCCCACAGCCTAGAACACTCTCCTTCCCTCCC
>NW_016107334.1:690665-704939 GCF_001604975.1 Cebus imitator | reverse complement strand
CCTCCCACAGCCTAGAACACTCTCCTTCCTTCCCTCAGCATAGAACACTCTCCTTCTCTCCCACCTGAGCCTTCTCAGTAGCTGGGACTGCAGGCGTGTGACACCGTGCCTTGCTAATATTTTTATGTTGCAGAGACAGGGGTCTTGCTTTGTTACCCAGGCTGGTCTTGAACTCCTAGCCTCAAGTGATCCTCCTGCCTCTGCCTCCCAAATCACTGAGATTATATGTGTGAGCCCCTGTGCCCAGCCAAGACTTATATTTGAATGTCTCCATGAATGAGAGCTCTTCCTCTTGTAAACTGGCCTGTGCCCCTTGTTGGACAGCTTTTCTGAGCTGAAATCTGAAATGGTTCACACTGTGGTCTGGTGACCCCTCTCCTGAACATGCTATAGTTTTACATTATCTTTCTTAAAAATATAGCATCCCTGCTTGAGCCCAGGAGTTCAAGGTGAGCCTGGGCCACATAGGGAGACCTCGTCTCTACAAAAAATTAAAAAAATAGCAGAGCATGTTGTTGTGTGCCTGTGGTCCCAGCTCCTCAGAAGCCTGAGGTGGGAAGACAGCTTGAGCCTGGGAGATGGAGGCTGTAGTGAGCCAGAATCATACCTCTGCACTACAGCCTGGTTGATGGAATGAGACCCTGTCTCAAAAAAAAGCACTCAGACAGCACTTTGGGTGCGATCTGAGCACGCTGGGTGTAGCAGAACAATCGTTTCTCATTTCTATGCTGTTAGTAATGCATCTTTTGGCAGCAGTCACACAGGAAACTTGGTGAAAAAACACTGGTCTTTGAGTAAAAGAATGAATTCTAGGGCTAAGTGTAGAAGCTCATGCCTGTAATCCCTACACTTTGGGAGGCTGAGGCAGGAGGATCATTTGAAGCCAGGAGTTTGAGATCACTTTGAGACACACACACACACACACACACACACACACACACACACACACACACACAGTTGGCCATGATAATTTTTGATGGCATGGGGACTACAGTGTCCCAGCTACTTGGGGGACTGAGGTGAGAGGACTGTCTGAGACCAGGAGGCTGAGGCTGCAGGGAACTATGACGGTGGCACTACACTCCAGCCAGGGTGACAGAGCAAGACTCTCTCTCTAAAAAAAAGAATCAATAAAAGAATGAATTCTAGGCATGCAGAGGGAAAGGACATGTGCCAGTTGCCACTATGCTGCAGGTACCGGTCTGGGTGCCTCGGTGACACAAGCTCACTTAGTTCTTTCTTATTTATTTATTGAGAGATAGAGTCTCACTGTGTCACCCAGGCTGGAGTACAATGGCATGATCTGGGCTCCCTGCAACCTCTGCATCCCAGGTTCAAGTGATTCTCCTGCCTCAGCCTCCTGAGTAGCTGGGACTACAGGCACCCGCCACCACGCCCAGCTAATTTTTGTATTTTTAGTAGAGATGAAGTTTCAGCCTGTTCACCAGGATTGTCTCAATCTCTTGACCTCATGATCTGCCCGCCTCGGCCTCCCAAAGTGCTGGGATTACAGGTGTGAGCCACCGTGCCTGGTCGGCGAGCTCACTTAACTCTAACAGCCATCCTCCGAGGTCAGCGCTGTCACCAGCACTAACTCAGTGAGGAGACTGACACCCAGATACGGGAAGTGATTCACCCGAGATCACAGAGCTGGCAAGTGGCAGAGCCAGGATTCCAACTCAAGCTGGAAATGGCCTCCCTGGGATTTGCTTCAAAATAACACCAAGTGGGGAAATTAAGGGACATGGGGATGAGGCAGGATTGGCCATGAACTCATGGTTGCCAGGGCTAATAAAGGGTGCATGGGGCTTATGATGTTCTTTTCTGTCTATTCTTAATGAATGTTGAGAATTCTCTGTATTAAAAGTAAAAAAAAAAAACTCCCAGGTCAGACTCAGTGGCTCAGGCTCTCTGTAGCTTAGAACATGACACTGTGGCATGGTTCTGCTCATGGGGTGAAGACCTGGCCTATCTTGTTTGTAGGAGGCGGAGTTCAAAGACTCCCATCAAGCGTGTACACTAGACAGAGTGGCTCACAATACGTTTTTTATCCTGCAGGTGAGTTTGAAATTTGAACTAGAAATTTGAACTAGACTATGACTATAAACAAGAAAACATTCTCTTGTACACTTTGGACAGAGCCTTCCAAGGTTGTTTTAGACAAAGACAAAGCCGGAACGAGATCCTGGGAAGGGAATAAACCACCGTCTGTTAGAACCGCTTAACTATGCACTTGACTACTTTACACCTTTCTCTGTTCTATGATTCAACACAAAATAAAGTGATTCCTAGTGCGAGAGGTAGTTAAAGCCTGGGACAAGGTGGATATTGTACAGGTTTGAGGTGGAGCCTTGCTCTGTGACCAGGCTGGAGTGCATTGGTGCGATCTTGGCTCACTGCAATCTCCGCCTCCCATGTTCAAGCAATTCTCCTCCCTCAGCCTCCCAAGTAGCTGGGACTACAGGTGTGTGCCATCACACCCAGCTAATTTATGTATTTTTAGTAGAGGCAGGGTTTCACAATGTTGGCCAGGATGGTCTCGATCTCCTGACCTCATGATCCGCCTCCCTCGGCCTCCCAAAGTGTTGGGATTACAAGCGTGAGCCACAGTGCCTGGCCGGGTTCATAATTTTTAAGTTTTACTATCTGAACTGTGCCCAAATCTGAGATGCCTTGCCAGGAGGCATCGAACATTCCTAAAAGTATCAAGCCATTTCAAGTCACAGTGAAAACCAGGTCAGTGACAGTACACCAGACACAGGGAATATCCCACCCTCTCCCCACCCAGCAGCACAGGCTGTGCACTGTCTCACTCCAGGAGGTGTTGTTTGCCATGTGAATGATGGTGCTGGAGTGACAGGATGCAGAGGCTCCTCACGGAACACTCATCCAGCTGCGTGGTGAGCAGAGCATGGGCTTCTGAATCAGGGTTTAAACAAAGTAGTTCTCTTCCTCTCCATCCCGCCGTCCCCAAGTCAGGATTTCTACTCCTTGTTTCCAAGGTGCTTAGCTTTTAATAGGCATCTTTTTTTTCCCTCCCAGATCCTCAACTGCCCCCTACAAAAGGTCGTGAGGGCAAGAATAACTAAGGCATGGTAGTCAATGGAGCAGAATTTGAATCTGGGCATATCTTGCTCTAAGTCCCCTGCATCTCCCTCCCTGCTTCTTCATCCCCGCTCAGCTCCCATCCCATCACATATATGCCCAAGTTACTTACAGGGATGTCTCCATCCAGCAAGGTGGGGCCTTTGTTGACTGCCATCCTAGTTCTTCAAGCTGCAAAGCAGAGAGTCCCAGGTCCATCAGACGCCCTCAGGCTTGAGCTCCACTGGGTCCCTTCTCTACCTGTCATGGCCACCCACTAGGCCCAGGCTGCCTGGGACCCCATTTGCCCCGAACAGAAGGCATCAGGTCGGAGGGTGAATGTCACACAACAGACCCTCTCCTCAGCGTCCCACGGCAGTGAGCTGCTCCACAGCTTATTTAGCAAGACCGATGTTTCTTTCATTTTTTGAGATGGAGTCTCACTCTGTCACCCAGGCTGGAGTGCAATGGCATGATCTTAGCTCCCTGCAACCTCTGCCTCCCAAGTTCAAGTGATTCTCCTGTCTCAGCCTCTCAAGTAGCTGGGACTACAGACGCGAGCCACCACACCCGGTTAATTTTTGTATTTTTGGTAGAGACGGGGTTTCACCATGTTGGCCAGGCTGGTCTCGAACTCCTAACCTCAAGTAAACCACCCATCTCGGCCTCCCAAAGTGCTGGGATTACAGATGTGAGCCACCATGCCCAGCCAAGACTGATGTTTCTTATAAGAGTTCAGGTTAGAAAATGAAAAATGCAGGTAACCATAAGAGATAAAAAGTTTTAGATGAAGTCTTAAGGCTCTTGAATTTGGGTCTAGAAGAGAACTAAAATAACAAGTTTCAAGCTGGGTGCATTGGCAAGCACCTGTAATCCCAGCTACTGAGGCTGACATGGGAGAATGGCTTGACCCCAGGAGCGTGAGACCAGCCTGGACACTATAGTGAGACCACATCTCTAAATAAATAAATAAACACGTTTCAGGTTTCATCTTTGAAAAGGCTCTGGGATAATTCTTCTATTTCTCTCTCTCCCCCCTTCCCCCCTCCATCTCTTTTTTGAGACAGGGTCTTGATCTGTTGCCCAGGATGGAGTGTGCTGGCATGATCATGGCTCACTGCAGCCTCAACCTCCCAGGATCAAGGAATCCTCCCACCTCAGCCTCCCAGGTAGCTAGCACTACAGGCATGCGCCACAATGCAGGGCTAATTCTTATTTTTTTGTAGAGACAGGATCCCACTATGTCGCCTAGGTTGGTCTTGAACTCCTGCCTTGGCCAGCTGCAGTACTGCGATTAAAGGCATGATCCGCTGTGCCTCTCCAATTCCTCTATTTCTAAGCCAATATATTTGTGTTCTGGAAAAGACAGTAGCCCCAGAATAGCTACTCTATTCTTCCTGTCATTCACCTTGATTCTCACCCTCAGTAGTTTCCCTGCTGTTTTTCATTCCCAGCAATGTTCCCAAGAGGCCCTTACCTGCAACCTCGTCCCTTTAATGTTCATAAACAAGCCAGGTAAGGCAGATGCCCCAGGACCCCAACGCGGACTCTAGCTGACCACCACCTCAGCTTCACAGAGCCCAGGCTGCAGAGTGTCTCCTTAGGCAGAAACAATTCCTATCACCCCAGGGAGTCTTGGGCAATGCTGCTAACGCCTCCCAGCTAGAGGAGGGCAGAGACCAAGAGAAAGCAGGGTCAGCCAGTTGTCATGGTTATCTGACCCAGGGTTCCCCGGGCACATCCTAACTTCTCTAAGGACATTTAGCAAACAAGGAGGTAGGTGGCAGAGCTGAAGGATATCCAGGCCCAGAGGACTTACTATTCCAGAGCCATGAAGCATCAGCTCTGTAATATTTCTGCCCTCAATTCACAAAAATCTGCTTTCCAGAAAGAAGGATTGGGATATATGTTGTTAGACTTAAAAGCTCTGAAGTTCTATGTACTTCAACAGTCCTTTGACTCCTTTTCCATACAGGGTCTTGTGGGACAGTTTTCAATTCATTTCTCTCATCTTTTCTTATTTACTAGCAAGAGTGAATATTGAACAGTAAGTTTTTAAAAATTTTATTATTATCATTATTATTAGAGACAAGAGTCTCGCTCTGTCACCCAGGCTGGAGTACAGTGGTGGGATCTCAGCTCACTGCAGCCTCCACCTCCCAGGTTCAAACAAATCTCCTACCTCAGCCTCCTGAGTAGCTGGAATTACAGGCGCTTGCCACCATGCCCAGCTAGTTTTTATATTTTTAGTAAAGATAGGGTTTCACCATGTTGGCCAGGGTGGTCTCAAATTCCTGATCTCTGGTAATCCACCTGCCTCAGCCTCCCAAAGTGCTGGGATTACAGGCATGAGACACCACATCCAGCCTTGAATAGTAAGATTTAAACCCACACAGAAGAGTTCATCTGAATGTACTCATCTTTGATTATGGTGATAAATTGCTCTCAACGAAGAAGCGATACAGCTGGGAGCTGAATTTTTGACAATATAGCCTTTCAGGGAGGAATTTCCACTTCCTAGAGTTCAAAAAAATGTATTGACTTTACCTGGCCTAAGATGCTACCAGGATGAGGAGGGGGAGAGCCAAGTTGATTTTGTTCTCGTAAGCCTGGATAAGTGACAGTGTTGACTAAGATTCTTTCACTAATCAACAGCACCCAGACAACCAAGAACTAGCACCTCTCAACCCTTCTTTAACCCGGACTTAAGCCCAAGATCTACTCCCTGGCTTCAGAGATGATGGAGGACTATGGTGTAAGCCATAGCTTTCAGATGATCTAAGGAGGACCTCTTAATGAAAACAGATAATAGGAAAACAAAGCTTATTTTCCTTGTTGCTGGTGGAATTACATGTATTGTTGACTCTGCTAAGTCGCACACTGTGGGCAAGAGAAGCAAGAGGTGGGGGTGGGGAATTATGATAGATCCTTCGTAATAAATTCCGTATCTGTGATGTAATAAAGTAGGGAATGAGAAGGCAGGAAAGGGAGGAGTCAAGCAGGGAGGCTTCAGAGGAGTACTATGCAATACATTTAATACTTATTATTATTTTTTTGAGATGGAGTCTCTGTCACCAGAGTAGAGTGCAATGGTGTGATCTTGGTTCACTGCAACCTCTGCCTCCCGGGTTCAAGCGATTCTCCTGCCTCAGCCTCCTGAGCAGCTGGGACTACAGGCATGCACCCCTATGCCCAGCTAATTTTTTGTATTTTAGTAGAGATGGGGTTTCACCATGTTGGCCAGGGTAGTCTCAATCTCCTGACCTCGTGATCCGCCTGCCTCAGCCTCCTAATACATTTAATATTTATTGATCCAACCTGGGCTTTTAAAATGTAAGGCAGTTGAGAAGACAAAGTATTTAAAGAAGTGGCCTCTGCCCTCACTTCAAGGTTCAGCACAAATCATTTGTGAGTCTGTGACTGGACAGCAACCTAGGCCAAAGGGCAGCTTTCAGCCTTCAGAGGAGTGGCTTCGAGCCAGAGGAGTCCAGGGCTCTGTGCCCAAAACCGCTGCCAACTAAACTAGTCCTCTGGCTACAGAATGTGGGTGAGAGGTGAGAAGTGGTGAAGGGGCCTAGGAGAGTCCTAAGGGAAGGCAGAAAAGTCAGTTTTCTAGCAGTAGCTCACAGGGCGTAGAGTTCTATTTTCTCTCCTTCTCCATCCCCACCTGCTCTCCCTACCCCTCCACCACATGAGAGCAGGGACCTAGGTCACCTTGCTCACAAGTGGATCCCCAAAACCATGCACGGCACTCAAACATTCATTATTATAAATGACTTATCAGGCAGCCACGCTCAGCTGCGAATGTGCTGGGCTGTACACCTATGAGGAACTTCTTTGATTTGTGGCATCCCTCATGAAGGTGGAGGCTCTGGGGTAGAAAATGTTAGTTAGAAGGGAGAAAGATTCACAGGGAGGTGCCAGGGCACCATTAAGGTTTACATGAACTCTAGAGGAGGTAGTATTTCCCATCATCCCCACAACTCACCATAACTTGCAGAGCACAAGTCCCATGATGGATACCACCATAACATAACATGCCACCACGAAGTCATGGCAGACTTATACAGGCAGAAGCCAGCCAGCCATTGACAGGGCCACTGTAAGACATCCTCTCCATGGCAGCAGTCTAGATGAGCTTTCAGAGGTCCCTTTCCACCCAGAGGCTCTTCATCTCCATCCTTCTCCATCCTCCTGCACGGCCCAGATCTTCCAGCCTAGAGCTCCCTGTACCCACTGTGTAGGCTGATTGGGGATTACCTGCTGGATTGCCTTACGTTTAACTCCTCTCTATTCCCAGAACACATTCAGACACAAGTCAATTTTGTCTAGAAATTTATTGAACATAATTAATCTATTACAGTAGAGGATCTGGACAATAAAAAGTTATCTAAGCTTTTTATTTGCCCTGATCTAGTAGCTTTCATTTCTCTTAAAAGTACCAAAATTTTATTTCTCAAATCCCATATCTTGATTGGTTAAACAGACAGCCAAGGATCTGAGCCTACTTTTTTGAGAATCTCGATCACATATCTGGGAAATTTTACTTGTTGAGTACATACTTATTTCTCGCTTCCATTCAGATAAATGAGATGGCTTTGCTGGGAGGACTGACATCAGCCTCCCACCTGCGGGCATCCTATCTCTCCACTCACCTCCCTCAAACTGAAGGATCCGTAACCACATATAGGAACCCACACCCAAGATGGGAGACAGGAACACGAGTCAATGTCAATGACCCAGCAGTCCAGTGTTCTCTTCACTGGCTTCCTCCTGCTCTTTCCACCTCCCTCAATCACACTACAAATAAGACATCTGATTTACCAGAGAACATTATGACCCTCTTACATCTACAGTATTCATGACATTTTTCTGACTGGATAAACTTTGATGGAAATTAATGTAGAATTGCCTAAGTTGTTATTAGGCTTTAAATAAAACAATCTAGCTGATAGTCTAAGTACTGTTTTAATTTTTTTTTAAGACACAGCATCTGGCTCTGTCACCCAGGCTGGAGTGCAGTGGAAGCTCACTGCAGCCTTTAACTCCTGGGCTCAGGCAATCCTCCTGCTTCAGCCTCCGGAATAACTGGGACTACAGGCATCCACCACCGTGCCTGGCTAATTTCTTAACACTCTGCTGTGGAGACGGGGTCTCACTGTATTGCTCAGGCTGGTCTTGAACTCCTGGCCTCAAGCAATCCTCCTGCTTCAGCCTCCCAAAGTGTTGGGATTACAGACGTGAGCCACCACACTCCAACATTATTTTTTCTACAAAAGAATATAAACCACTGGACAAGGAAGTTTCTAAATTGTGAGAGGGTAAGAGGCAAAAAAACAGGATTCAGGAGGGGATCACAGTTCTACTCAATAAGAAAGTGGGATGGCATGGAAAGAACACTGGATTCGGAGTCAGAGGAACAAGGCTGTGGCCTCAGTTGTTTTTTGCTGGATTAGGAGTCCATTGTCAGAGGAACGAGGCTCTAGCCTCAGTTGTCTTTTGCTTGTTTCAGTGTCAGCCTCTTATCTGTCACAGGCTACATATAGGCACCCATTGTGAACCTCTACCTATTTCTATGAGTCCCTCCTGTCTGCTCCTGATTTTTGCTTATTCACTGCACCCACAGACACAATTTATTCCATGAAGGTGCCTGATGCCTTTCTGATTCGCCTTCTGGACTGAGCAGGGACATGGGTGCAGTGATGGTGAGGGCCAACAAGTTGGGAGGCTGTAAGCACAGCTCTCCTCCATCCTGCTGCTGACACCAGAGCCTCCACTAGATCTGAGAGCACTGTGCACCAGACTGCTGTAATCCTGTGACAACAATGAGCCACATAACCCTAAAGTTACTGTATATTAGTCCTCAATGATCAGTGTGATTGGGTCTTTTTAAATTTTTTCTTTTCAATTTTTATTCATTCAGCAAATACTAAACTCCTACTATGCGCATAAGAGATGTTCAATCAATGTTAGATGAAGGGAAAATATTCAGAAATTCACAAGTCACTCCAGCACTCCAAAAACATTCCACTCTTCATGCTCCTCCCTTCTCTGTTCTTGGCCTCACCTCTGCACACATCACAGGTTGCTAAATGCTCACATGAACAAGAACGTAAGCAGTGTGACATGGCCTGTGAGTTACACAAATGTCTATCCCACTAAGAGGCCATCTTTTAAAGTAGGTACTAGTTCCAAGCCTGCAAACACCCTAACGGGTCTTCAGCTTCATCTGAGGATACGCCACAGTGATCATGCCTGCTATAGAGGACACAAGACCTACCAGTCCAATGATGCCAGGATTGGACTTACAGATCCCCAGCTGGTCCAAAGGGTTCAGGATATCACAGAGGTTCTTCACTGTGTCCAGGAGCAAGGGAGGATGACGCTTCAGAGATCGGAACAAGAGAAGTAGAAAGGACTGGAGCCATTCTGTTTCTTCATCAGCCACGCTGTACCCACGAGGATCCTGGGATGCTGATTTCTCTTTCTTTGCCTTGTCGTGTATAACTTGTTCCATCTGCAGGGAAATTTCATACAGATCCCTGACCAGGCTCAGCAGAAGAGAACAGCAGTAGTGGCGGGCAGCCCTTGTTCGCCATCTCTCTTTGTTGATGCCAGAGGTGAGACCTACGCTCCTCACCCAGAGGATGGTGTCACAGATGAAATAAATCACACGGTTCAGGTTGGCTAGTGTTAAGCATAAGCGAGGTACCAGGTCAGTGGCATGAATGCTCTGCTCGGTTGCCTGCACAGCATGTACCACATTGCCTAGTCTGAACCCTGCAAGTAGAACCCACAATAGTGAACAGTTATTTCATTAGTACACAATGGGAAGGTAGAATCCCTGTATCAGGGTGAGGAGCCAGCTTTTCGTTGTTTTTTGTTGAGGCAGGGTCTCGCTCTGTAACACGGGCTGGAGTGCAGTGGCACCATCACAGCTCACAGTAACCTCAACCTCCTGGGCTCAAGCAATCCTCCCACCTCAGCCTCCAGAGTAGTTGGGATAACAGGCATGAGCCACCATGCCCAGCTTAGCACTGATTTTTTTAACAACTGATGGTCATTCAAGGCTCAGCCGTTGTTCAGAAAAGATAAACAGTACATTAAGGACACCTAAAATGATTCTGGAAGGCAAAAAATACGGTGACTCTTTAAATTTACCTCCTCCACTGCAATGAACACCTTAATGTTGACTGATGGCATACTCCAGGCAGGGTCAATCATGAGTGTGGATTGTTATATTTGATTATTTACCAGCTACACTTCTTTAGAAGGAAGGTACTATAACATGAATCCAGATGCAGTACTCTCTTGGGGAGTCTGATGCCTTACGTTTTATTTACTTTCCAGACAAAAGACTGTCTTTTTAAAACATACTATTATCATTTTGCCATTTATCTGGTCCAAACCCCTTTTGGCTACCTACTATCAAGAAAATAAAGTAGAGATGGTGGAATTTAATGAATAGGACAATTAATAATATTGTCACAGACCTCCTGGCTGAATTAAATCAACCATTGCAATGGCATGTCCTTATGTGAGCATGCAATTCAATTCATTAGGGATGTATCAATCAACAGGTACTTACTGAACATCTTCTGAGAAAGAGTTCTAGTCCTAAATGTCATGAAGGATACAAAAGAAGTACTTTGCCTTGGAGGACCACACCTTAGATTCAGAACGCACTCAGCGCTCAGTAGCTACTCTCAGAAAACTTATCATCCCAGAAGAGGCTCACGCCTGTAATCCCAACACTTTGGGAGGCCAAGGTGGGCAGATCACCTGAGGTCAGGAGTTCGAGACCAGCCTGGCCAACATGGTGAAACCCTGTCTCTACTAAAAAAAACAAAAATAAAAATTAGCCAGGTGTATTGGCACACACCTGTAGTCCCAGCTACTAGAGAGACAGAAGTGGGAGAATCGCTTAAATCTGGGAGGTGGAGGTTGCAGTGAGCCAAGATCACGCCACTGCACTCCAGCCTGGGCAACAGAGTAAGACTCCATCTCAAAAAAAGAAAAAAAAGAAGAAGAAGATTTGGTATTGTTAGCAAAAATAAAATAGTGAAGTAGTATATGTAATGACCATTTTTAGTATATAGATTCTGGGTTCCAGTTCTGGCTCTTGCACTAACTGGCTGAATGACCCTGGACCTCTTCTGGATTTAGAGACCAGTGACCTCTAAAGGACCTTTGAGCTGCAATATTCTAAATAATCTAAATAGAATTTCTAATCTTGGCCCTCAATACCATCCAGAAAATCTTGCCCCACCCTTCCCATCCCTCTGCTTGACATGTTAAATCTTCTCTCTGTCAAGCTAGTTCGTAGATAATCCTCCCTTATAATAGTTTGCTCAGAAGAGTTCCGAGCCTTTACTAGAGGAAACTGCCCTTCGAAACTCTCTCCTTCCTTCTCTCTAGCTACATCTTAAGTTCCACCTCCTCCTCAACACCTTTCTTTTCCTCTACTCCAGCCAACAAGTTTGGCACTAAATCTTATATGTGATTATTTAAAGCACCTTACTTCCCCCATAAGGCTGAGGAATGTACCTATATGACACAGCTGCTCAAAACCAAGTGATCAATATGTGATGCTCTTCATTCCATTCTAATGCCTCTGCCAACCTACTACAGCAACATCTGGTTTTCATCAAACAACAAACAGTCAGAAGGGAAGTACTGGATTTCCCAATATGATGTATTGATAAAGTGAACTAAATAAGCACAAAGTATTGACTTCACTTTTTACCTTTAACATAAACCTGCCCCACAAATGGTCTATAAAACTGTATCCACCTATATATCCTCTAGCACTCCTCAAGAAAGGAAAGAGGCAGGTGGTCTAGGATATAACGATTCTACTCTTCTTTAGAACAAAGGGGTTCACAAGAGCAGAAGCTCACGTCAGAGGCTGCTAAACATACTGTGAGTCTAAGAACTAAAGTTGAACGAACACGGTGTATGTCCCACTGGTTATGACTAAGCAGGAGGATAAGGTGTAGCACCAGGTGTGAACAGAAGAGGGTGTTTATAATGGTCTGCAGCAACACATTCAAACCTGCTGTGCCATGAGAGCAGCCTTACTGGTCAATTTCATCAATAAACTTGATTGACCAGAAATTAATGACCAAGAAATTACTCCATGAATTACAGAGTCTGAGGCTGAAGATTCTAAACCAGGAGCCACTGTCCCTCAAGAAACAGGGTACTTACATTTACGGCCAGTGCTCACACTGGACTCCAGTTTCTTGAGCTTCATTACCACCTTCTCTTTGCCAGCTTTAGGCTCTAACAAATATCTAAGCAACATGCATGTGTACTGAGTGGCTCTGAAATGGAAAAAAAATGGAAAATAATGATTTACAAATCAAATAAAACTTAATTCATGAAGTAAGGGAAAGAGACATGCCTGAAGACAACATTTCCAAGACAATTTCTCATGTAGCAACTCTTACAAAAGCAAAATTCTGCAACAGTCATTCCACAGGAGAGCCAAAGGGCAGAACATGTCACAGAAATGCAACACAAAGGTAATGAAGGCAAACTCTGCAATAAACTCCAAAAGGCCTTTTGCTGGCACAGAGAAATGGATATAGTCAAAGCGGGAAACTGCACAAAAATCTTCCTCATGTTAAGTCTGCAAAGATCTGTACTTTTTTCTTCCCTAGTGTAGAATGATTTTCAGATTTTTTTTTTTTTTTTTTTNTTTTGAGATGGAGTCTTGCTCTGTTGCCAGGCTGGACTGTAGTGGCACAATCTTAGCTCACTGCAATCTCCGCCTCCTAAGTTCAAGTGATTCTCCCGCCTCAGCCACCTAAGTATCTGGGACTACAGGTGCGTACCACTACACCTGGCTAATTTTGTATTTTTAGTAGAGATGGGGTTTCACCATGTTGGCCAGGATGATCTCCAACTCCTGACCTCATGATCTGCCCGCCTCGGCCTCCCAAAGTGCTGGGATTACAGGTGTGAGCCACCATGCCTGGCCTGATTTTCAGATTTCCAAATGAACTTTCTATCATGTACTTAACCTACCATTTATGCGATAGCACACAAACCAAACCAGAACCAAATGAAAAGTCCACAGTCTGAAGATTGCTTAATTTCTTATAAACGAAAGGACCAAAGACACACCAGTACATAAATTAGTATAAATATGTTTTCATAGTTGTCTTTCAAAATTCATTCATATTTTATATAAAATACAGGCAGAATCCTGTTGAATAATACTATATATTTGATAAAGCGATTATTGTCATGCTTACAAATAACAATGGTTTACTGATAAACATAAATGTGTGAGAAATTTTATATCACAGTCACACATCCAATTCATTTGGCAGTCTACTAATAAAGTAGGTGTCTGGTTCCTACTGTCTTCTAAGTAAATTAGAATCCCTTTATGCTATTAATATTATTCTCAATAAAAATGTGGTACATTTTCCATTTTCCAAAATAGTGAACTTGTTACTAAGAATGAAATAAAAAGAAGACTGGAATCATCAGTCGCTTTCTCTTTTTTAAGTCTGCTTCCTGGCTAGAAGGCTAGTCATGTCAGTGACTCTCCCTTTCTGCGCTTTGGTCTAATAATACGGGTCAGGCCAACAACAAGCCATTATATTATATTATTTTATTTATTTATTTTTGAAGTGAACATAAATTCAAGATTTTACTGTCTTCGTAATAAAACAAAAGTTGACACTTAGAACTGGATCAGTTGGCCCTTTCTCTTCCTATCTCCTCCCAGTTCAAAATGCTGGCATCTTTTCAGAGCCGGCATTCTCTTAGATCTGCATTGGGCTCACCACACTCAAACTTTAGCACAATCTTCTTTGTAGTTTTAGCCTTTTTCCAGAAAAATCGGCTTAGTCTGCCCACCATAGCCACTCTGCTTCCTGTCATAACGCCACTGTCCCTGGGCACACAGAGAACCCCTGCCCTTCTTGTACTGTCACTTTGCGGAGTTGGTGCTTGCCACATTTCTTACAAAAAGTGCAGCAGGTTTTAGAAACGTTCATCATGTTTGTGTGAGCATTGCTGGCACAGAAAGCACGGCATTATTTTATGAATGCCAGTGTGGTCATAAAAGTTCATCAAGAGATCATCAAGGAGGTGGGAAACGGATGCTAGAGATCTCAGATCTTGTGCAATAAATACGTATCTTTTTTTTCTTTTCTTTTTTTTTTTTTTTTT
>NW_016107334.1:686935-688432 GCF_001604975.1 Cebus imitator | reverse complement strand
TCACCATGTTGGCCAGACTGGTCTTGAACTCCTGACTGCCCATCTCAGCCTCCCAAAGTGCTGGTATTACAGGGCTGAGCCACCGCACTGGGCATAATAAACATATCTTAAATGATTTTTTTTTTTTTCCAATACAGAGTCTCACTCTGTTGCCCAGGCTGGAAGGCAGTGGCGCGATCTCAGCTCATTGCAACCTCTGCCCCCTAAGTTCAAGTGATTCTCCTGCCTCAGCCTCCCCAGTAGCTGGGATTACAGGTGCACACCACCATGCCCAGCTAATTTTTGTATTTTTAGTAGAGATGGAGTTTCACCATGTTGGCCAGGCTGGCCTCGAACTCCTGACCTAATGACCCACCAGCCTCAGCCTCCCAAAGTGCTGGGATTACAGGCATGAGCCACCGCATACAGCCTAAATGATTATTTTTTTTTAATCAACCTCCTTGATAAACCTTGCAGGCTATGTTCTGGGTATACTGGAATTACAGGTTTTTATTTAAGGAAGTTTCTATTTAATGAATCTTGTATATAAAGCAACCACTTAAAAACCTGTCAAATGAATGAGAAAGCTAGTATAGCCGGGTAGTTAAGTGGGCCTTGGAGTCAACTGTGTGGATGGGAATCTCTCAGTTCTGCCCTTTAGTACTATTAACCTCCTTCTGTTTCAGTTTCTCCATCTGAAATGGGGATAATAGTTACAGTATCTACCTCACAGCCTTGTGATGAGGGTTAAATGAGTTCATAGTTGCAAAACACCGAGACTAATACCTGGCCGAAAGAAGACTTCCAAAAGCCAGATTATTGGTGCCATTATAATTGGTATTAGCACTTGCAGACCCAGAAGAGAAGGAAGAGCTGTTAAATAAAACTGCAACTGTAACTATTTTTTAATTAAGCAAGAATCAACAAAATCTCTAAAACCTCATGAACTAGTACTGTATTTGTATTAAAGATACAATCTGTCAGTGCTTTTTGGTTCTTAAGGAACCGAAAGAAAAAAAAAGACACAATCTCTGTTGAATATTTTCAGCAGCACAGCATGAACCTTAGAGGTGCAGTTAGTTCTTTCTGAGCTTCTCCCCATTGCATTCCCCCCCCCGCCCCCAATCCAGTTGGTGTGGTCTCATCTCCGCTTTATTTTGTTTTACAATTTACAAAACCATTCCACATGCAGTTTGTCACTGATACAGACTGGGCAATACGGAAGATAACGAAGATAAAACTTCTGTTTCTCCTCAAACATTTCAAGAGGTATTTGAGGCCAGGCGCGGTGGTTCGCGTCTGTAATCCCAGCACTTTGGGAGGCCGAGGCAGGCACATCACCTGAGGTCAGCAGATCAAGACCAGCCTGGCCAACATGGTGAAACCCCGTTTCTACTAAAAACACAAAAATTAGCCAGGCGTTGTGGCGGGAGCCTATAATCCCAGCTACTCGGTAGGCTGAGGCAGGGGAATCGCTTAAACCCAGGAGGCGGAGGTTGCAATGAGCTGAGATGGCGC
>NW_016107334.1:647910-686870 GCF_001604975.1 Cebus imitator | reverse complement strand
AAAAAAAAAAAAAAAAAAAAGCTATTTGAAGCCACAGCACGTGGTTTGCTTCTCTGGCCATAAATGCTAACCCAGAGTTTCTCTTTTTTAAAGGAGATCTTGCACGCCAGCCTGGGCAACAAGAGCAATTCAATAAATTAATTAAAAATAAATAAATTAATTAAAAATAAAGGCGATCCCTCGGAAGAATGTTGAGTGGAGAGAACCTAGTCTTTCTCTGCCCGGGGATTAAAGCTGGGAGCGGGGAAGAATCTGGCAGCCGGTGTCAAGGGGCGGCGGTCTCGAGGCGTTCGGGGTGCCGGGCCCTGGGCTTCTGTGCACTAGGCTAGGACGGCGCGGGGGGTCGGGCCCAGCCCCGCTGAATTTAGAGTAAGGAAGGGCTCGAACACTAAACTGCCCCCGTAGGAGCTGGCAATGTCCTTCCTGCTTCCACCTCCCAGGCTGTCACCTCCTCCTTCCAGGGCACCGGGGCACCGAGTTAGTGCGAGAAAGGGGCGGAGGCCGCCGGCACCGGACTCACCTGAAGAGTCGGTCCCGGCCCTGGGTCTGGTTGGTGAAGCGGATGAAGGCGTCCATGGCTCCTCGCCCAGGGCCACGAGTCGCACCGGGCTCAGGCGTGGGTTCTCTGGGGTCCGCGGGATCCCTAGGGAAGGGCAGGTCCCAGGTTCACGGCTGAGTAGGCGGAGCTGAGTCTCTCCACCCCCGAGGGGACGCGCGCCCCTTCCGAAGAATCACTGCGCGGACTTCCGGTTTTGGCCGGAAGTTGTGGTTACTAAGGCGACGCAACGCCGCCGGGCCAGGTGAGCAAAACTTGTGATCCTACCTGCGGGTGCCGCGGCTCCCATTGAGTCCCAGGACTCCCCTCTACCTGTAGCGCCTCCTAGAGGAGCGTCTGAGGGTGGGGGTCTGTCTCCTAAGCCTCGGGCGTTTCCGGATGCCTCGCGACTCCCTGCAGATCTCAGGTTCTCAGGAACCCAGGGTGGAATCCCGATAGGTCTCTCCAGCCTGAGAGCTCCCCTGAGCACTTGCTTGGGGACAGTGGGGCCTAACCATTTCCCAGCGCGGTGCCTGTTTCCCTTGAGCTACACCAGCTCTATCTCTGGTGAAGGAAATGGTTAGAGCAGAGATAAGCCAATTCGTGGTGTGAACCTAGCATGAGAGCCGGATGAAGTGAGAGAATTTTCTGTTTGGATTATTGAACACTGCAATAAAATTGTTACTTGAGAAAATCCTAAAAGAGTCATTATGAGCAACGCGAAACAAATATAGATTACAATCAAATTACACCGCTGAACATTCGTTCTGTGTGGCTTGAAGAAAAGGAGCCCCACCCACTCTGTGGCAGTAATTTCATAAAATGTACCCTCTATAACCACAAGATAAGGTCAACTGTTTTTGTAATCTTTAGTTTCCCTTGGTCAGGCCAGCTCCTAACATTTGCAGGCCCTGGGGAAGAGTACAAATGGATCCACCATACCATATGTTTAAATATTTTAGTTATAAATCAAATAACAAATTATTAACTTAAATATAGTCTGTTTTCCTACACTGACAAATAAACCTCATAATGATGTAGAAGGCCAGGTTCCTTTTCAGAATTCCTAGACTCCTTAGAATACCTGGAAACATAGTTGGAATACGGCAATGTGGGGAGAAATGAGCCCCAGTTTTTTCTCATTCTCCTTTTCTGGTTTCTGGCACCCACCTACATTCCCTGCCAGGAGTCTTCCATGCCCTCCTGATACTCCAAGCCACAAACAGCTTCTGCCCATACCCGTGAAAACAGCCTTGCCTTGGCCACCATTCAGATCTAGGAGTGCTCACATTAGCAGCTGGGTCTGCCCTCAGGAGAAAGGTAAGAAAGGTTCATGCAGGCCATGGTGTCATTTCCAGGGGTATAGGGACCCTGAACATGGTCTAGACTCCAGAAGAGGGAAACTAGGCTTTGGGTGAGCATTTCTCCTTAGCCCCATGGGTTACTCATTTTTTACAGAGGAAAGAGCCTAGCAGAGAGCCACAAGCATTCTCTAAGTGCATGGCCCAGGTCAAGGCAATTCTGCAAGCAATAAGAATTTATGGAGTGTTGGCTGTATACCAACCACTGTGCTAAACTTTAGTCCTAGGTAATAGGTTAATAAGGGACACAGTAAACTGATAATAAGGGATACAGTAAACAATACGGAGACACGTTAGATGATAGAGCTGAACACAGGGTGTTTCTAAACACAGATTTATATCATCTGGCTTCTCTTTTTTTTTTTTTTTTTTTTTTTTTGAGTCAGCGTTTTGCTCTTATTGCCTAGGCTGGAGTGCAATGGCACCATCTTGGCTCACTGCAACCTTCACCTCCCAGGTCCAAGCAATTCTCCTGCCCCAGCCTCCTGAGTAGCTGGAATTACAGGCATGTGTCACCATGCATGGTGATTTTTTATATTTTTAGTAAAGACAGGGTTTTACTATGTTGGTCAGGCTGGTATGGAACTCCTGACCTCAGGTGATACACCTACCTCAAGCTCCCAAAGTGCTGGGAGTACAGGTGAGTGAGCCGCTGCACCCAGCCTCATCTGTTTTTTAGACTTACAATTCTGCCTTTTCACAATATCACATACATTGAATTATATAGTATGTGGCGTTTTCTTTTCTTTTCTGATTTATTTTACTCAGCACAATGCATTTGAGATTATCTATGTTGTGCACATCAGTAGTTTGTAATTTTTTTATTCCTGTATTTTTTATTCCACAATGTGAATATATTAGAATTCATTATCCATTCACCAACTGAAGTACATTTGTGTTGTCCCTAGTTTGAAGCAATTATAAATAAAGCTGCTATAAATATTTAAGTACAGATTTTGATGTAAAACAAACTTTAATTTTCCTAGTGTAATACACAGGAATGTTATTGCTGAAACATGTGGTATGTTTAACTTTGTAAGAAACTGCCAAACTGTCTTCCAAAGTGGCTATGCAATTTTTTATTACCACTGACAATGTGTCAGAGTTTATCTGTTTGCCTATTGGTGGACACGTGGGTTGTTTCCATTTTGGGGCTCCTACCAATAAAGCTGTAATGACTGTTCATGTACAGGTCTTTGTATGGACATGTTTTCAGCTCCCTTCTGCCACTCCTAAAAGTGGAGTGACTAGATATGATGGTAGGTGTATGTTTAACTGTTCTGCAGTAGACAGGCCTGTACAAACCTTCCCCCAAAAGTCCGAGAAAGCTGAGAGGCCAAAGAAAGAGGTTGGCATACCCAGTTTCTTAGAAACAAACCTTTAATAGGGACTTACCAACAGAAGGCATGACTGTGTTTCAGGAAGTGAGACAAGATGATAGATCCCCACCATTATCCACCAGACCAGGGTTTCTGTACTACAGAGAAAGGTGCTTCAGAAGGAATGTGTAAGATAATTGCTTAAGGGCAGAATATATGGCAAGAAAAACATCAAGGTTGTTTTGATCTATGGACAGTATTTATAGTAAGTAGTGCTCTTACACAAGGATGAGTCAAACTGGAAATCTTAGAGGCTTTTCTAAGTGGGGATAATCAGAAATTAACATAGAGAATTAGCATCCAAGATGGAGTTGCTTTGGCCTCTACATTAGCATTTTAAGAAATTGCCAAACTGTTTTCCAAACCAGTTGTACTATTCCCAACAGTGTGTATGAGCATTCCTATTGTACATCTTCAACAAGACTTGGTATGGTCTTTTTAACTTCAGGCATTTTAATACATGTGGAGTGGTATCTCATGATTTTAATTTGCATTTCACAAATGACTAATAATGCGGAACATCTTTTTATAAGTCTATCTGCCATCTGTATATCTTATTTGGTTAAGTATCTGTAAAAGTCTTTTGCACATATTTAAAAATTGGGTTATTACTGAGTTTTGAGAGTTTTTAAAATACTCTGGACACAAGTACTTTATCAGATAAATGACTTCTAAATATTTTCTCCCACTCTGAGGATTACCTTTTATTCTCTTAACTGTGTTTTGAAGAATATAAGTTTATTTTTGAAAAGGTTTAAATGACTAGTCTTTGTCTAAGTGAAGATTGCAAAGGTTTTCTTCTAGAAGTTTTATAGTTTTAAATTTTACATTTAAGTGTATGATTTAATTTTTGCATATGGTGCAAGATATGGACTGGCATTCATTTTTTCCCATGTAGCTATCTAATTGCTCCAGTATTATTTGTTGAAAAGGATATCCTTTTTCCACTGAATTGTCTTCATGTCCGTGTCAGAAATAAGTTCTCCATATATGTCTGCATCTAATTTAGGACTCCCTATTTGGTTTCATTTATCTATTTGTTTATTTTTATACCAATACTACACTGTTTTGATGATTGTGGCTTTGTGATAAGTTTTGAAATTAGGTAGTGTTAGTCCTCCAATTATGAGTTGTAAAATTAGCTTTTTGGCTGGGCACGGTAGCTCATGCCTGTAATCCCAGCACTTTGGGAGGCCGAGGCAGGCGGATCACAAGGTTAGGAGTTCAAGACCAGCCTGGCCAACATGGTGAAACCCTGTCTCTACTAAAAGTACAAAAAAATTAGCTGGGTGTGGTGGCACATGCCTGTAATCCTAGCTATTCAGGATGCCAAGGCAGGAGAATTGCTTGAACTCAGAAGGCGGAGGTGGCAGTGAGCTGAGATCTCGCCAATGTACTCCAGCCTGGGTGACAGAGTGAGACTCTGTATCAGAAAAAAAAAAAAAAAAAAAAAGCTTCTTAATTTCTGAAGAAAAAAAAAGAAGCCACCTGGGATTGTCATAGGGATTGTGTTGAATTTGTACATGAATTTGAGGAAAATTGACATTTTAACAAAATTGAGTCTTCTAACTCATATATAAAGTATCACACTCTCTACTTATTTAGGTTTTCTTTAATTTCTCTCAGCAATATTTTATAGTTTTCTGTATATGAGTGGGTGTTTTTTAGAGAGGGAGTTTCTCTGTATTGCCCAAACTGGAGTGCAGTAACGCAATCATAGCTGACTGCAACCTTGAACTCCTGGACTGAAAGCAATCCTCCCACCTCAGCCTGCTGAGTTGCTAGGATTACAGGTGCAAGCCACCTTGTCCAGACCAGTATACAGGTTTTATACATCTTTTGTCAGATTTATCCCTAAGTATTTCATCGTTCTGATACTGTCGTAAATGGTATTTTTATTTCAATCTTTGGTTTGTTGCTGCCAGTACATAGAAATACAATCGGTTTTCATATATTGAACTTGTATCCTATGACCTTGGTCTCATTTATAGTTCTAGAAAATGTTTTTGTAGATTTCATCAGATTTCCTATATAAGCATATCATCTGGAGATAAAGACAGCTTTACATTTTTCTCTTCACTGATGAAATAGTTCAATTTCTCCAAAAAAAAAAAAAAGGCTTGACCTCTTGGGCTCAAGTGATCCTCCAAGCACATGCCACTATGCCTGGCTATTTAAAAAAAAAATTTTTTTTTTGTAGAAGAAAGGTCTCCCATTATTGCCCAGGTTGGTCTTGAACATCAGGGCTCCAGTGATCCTCTCACCTCAACCTCCCAAAGTTCTGGGAATGTAGGCGGGAGCTACTACACCCTGCTCCTTTTCCTTTAGCCCAAAAGCCTTTCTTTCTCATTATTTATTTTAATGTTAGTTTGTTGATGAATTCTTTCAAATTTTGTATGTCTAAAAAGGCTTTATTTCACTTTAATTTTCTAAAAACTATGTTTTCTGGGTATAGAATGCCAGAATGGCAAGTTTTTTTCTTTCAGTACTTTCAAGATGTTGCTTCACTGTTTCTCACTTGCGTGGTTTCCTTCAGTAAATCTGCTGTTATTTTTTACTTCGTTTCTCTTTTGGCTGCTTTCAAATTTTGTCTTTATCAATAATTTTTATAACATTTCTTTTGCTTAGAGTTTTTCTTCTCAAATCTGTGGGTTTATAGTTTTTATCAAAATTAGAAAATTTTTGTCCATTATTTCTACAAATTTTTTTTCTGTTTCTTTTCTTGGGGATTTCAATCACATTTGTATTAGGCCACTTCAAATGATCTCACACCTCAGTTCTTCTCTTTTTTTCCAATCTTTTCTCTTCCTTTGTTTCATTTTGCTTCTATTGCTGTATCTTCAAGTTCACTAATCTTTTCTTCTGCCCATCTCATTTGTTTTCCTTTGAAATCTTCATGTTAATCTAATCTGATATATTTTTCATCTCAGACCTTGTAGCTGTGTCTCTAAAAGCTCAATATAGTTATAGATGTAGACAGATATGTGTGTGTGTGTGTGTGTGTGTGTGTGTGTGTGTGTGTGTGTGTGTATAAAACAGTTATAACTATAACTTTCTGGAAAAAGTTATAACTGTTTTGTCTGCTGATTCTAATATCTGTATTGATTCTGGTTCAGGTTTAGTTGATTGATTTTTCTCTTTATTGTGGCTTATATTTTCTTGCCTTTCTATAGTCTAAGTAATTTCTTTATTGGATCCCAGACATTATGAATTTTACTCGATTCAATGCTGGATATTTTTACATTCCTCTAAATATTCCTGAGCTGTGTTCTGGGATGCAGTATATTACTCAGAAATAGTTTGATTATCTAACTTCTAAGATTTGTGGGCGATAACAGAGAAGCACTTATTCTAGGGCTAATTTTTCCCACTACTGAGGCAAGATTTTCAGAGTACTCTACATAATGCCTGTGAATTATGAGGCTTTCTAGTCTTGCTGGTGGAAACAGGCATGATTATTGGCCCTCTGTGAGCTCAGGTTACTCTCACCTCTAATTACTTCAGGTGGTTCTTTCCCCAATGTGAGCTAGTATCCTCATACTCACACATTGACAGATCACAAATGTACACCACCAGCAGGAAAAGATGATGATGGCAGCAGGGCTTTTACAGGACTTCATGGAGCCTAGGCACCCACACAGTGCAGGACCCGACTCCGCCATATGTTAAGCACCTTAAAATGTATTCCATGTGCTACATTAAATATTTTGTAAAAACTGTAACATATGAAAGCCTTTATACAATTTGTACAGTTTTGTGGGGAGGGGGTTGTTTTTTAGACAGGGTCTCACTCTGTCATGTAGGCTGGAATGCAGCAGCGCAATCTTAGCTCACTGCAACCTCAGGCTCCTAGGATCAAGCACTTCCCCCACCCCAGCTTCCCAAGTAGCTACAGGTGCATACCACCATGCCCAGCTAATTTTTAAATTTTTTATATAGATGGGATCTTGCTATGTTGCCCAAGCCAGTCTCAAACTCCTGGCCTCACGCAATCCTCCCACCTTGGCCTCCTGAAGTGCTGGGTGGGCATGAACCACCCCACAGGGCCTGCAATTTTGAATTTTCTGAAGTAAAGATTACTTGTTCTCTTCTTATAGACATGAACTTTATTTGTATACATATACAGCCTTTATATAAGTTCATGTAGACATATATATGTGTACACACACACACACACACACACACAGAGGAGCTTATAAATTGTGAATATTTTCATAAATACTTAATCATCATCCACAGGAGCAATAAGCATTTCATTCCCCAAACCTGTGGCCCAGATAGAAGTGGAATTTTATGGGGCTTATTTTGGTCAATTCTAAATGTCTCAAACATTCCTGACATCATGAGAAGTCTCACGGGCCCTGGACAATGTGTCTGCGAACTCCTGGGCAGCAGCAGTGGGAAAGAAGAAAAGGGAACAATCCAACAGTCGGGATTGGGAGTGCTTGAACTGCATCTGATCGGGGTGAAGGAAAGAAAGAAGAGAGTCGTGGCTCACTGCCCACCTGGCTTGGGCACAGCCACTGCAGGGAGAGAGAATGAGGAGAAGGCATAAGCTGCAGGAGAGAAGATGAGTTTCATTTGGGACAGAAAGACAGCTGCCCTCCTATCAATAAGGGTATCAAATTCTCTCTTTCCTTCTTAGCACACATCATCTTGGGTTGGCCTGGAAGATACCTGCTGCTTCTAGTGTCCTTGTGAATATGAAGAGCATATCCTAGGAATGTGGTACCAGTCCTCTGGTAATTAAGGAAAATGCCAGTCTGTGGAATAAACAGTCCCTATAGGCTAATGTGCTAGAAAAGGATGGTGCGCTATCTTCTCGTCGCTTCCCTTTTTCCCAAAATTCTTGTGTTTACTTCTCTTATCAGCTTCATAGAGTTTCATAGAGGTTCCCAGTGCCACCTTCTGTGATGTCATTCCTCAGAGGAGGTCAGATTCAGAAGATAAGGCTGCCCATTGGTACACGAAAGGGACCATTGGAGGTGCCACTCCCAACAGAGAAGGACTGGCCTAAGGATGACGAAGAGGACCATGTCCTTGTGGATCCAGATGAGGAGGTGGATTCCCTGCCTCAGCCTTACCGAATGATTAACAAGCTGGTGGACCTTCTGTTTGACCAGGCCTGGGTAATCATTGAAGAGAGGAACGTGCTGAGGGAAGCTGAGAGCAGCCAGATCCAGCTCACCGTCTACCCTCCACTTGGGGAAATCCAGGTATGGGGTGAGCAGTTGACCAGAAGCCCCTGTTTCTCATTTGAGTGTTAATAAATGAAAGCTCCTGACTCAGGGAAGGAATGCCTACCAGAAAGCTGCATTCAATAAGTCAGTGCATGTTTAAAAGATTAGAGGCATGCTGATGTTGATTACAATGATCTGGTAATTGCCTGGGGAAATCTGGGGTATTCTGGTAAATTGAATATTATCCTTTCATATTCAGTGGTTGTTAATGTATGAATCTACTCTCTTGCTGGATGATTGAAGAACTGCCAGTGCCTTGCTACCATTCCTCCCACGGTGCAACAGCTGAATCAAGTACAGGACCTGTGGTCATGCCTAATGCTGTGAATATGCATTTGTTCTCAACTTCTTTGTTTTCTGTTTCCTTTGCCCTATCAGTGAAATACTTCGAATTTCTTGATGCTTGGGCAAGAGTTTTAGATGTGCACTGTGTTTGGAAATTTTTTTGTTTTTGTTGTTTTTGAGATGGAGTTTCACTCTTATTGTCCAGGCTGGAGGGCAATGGTGCAATCTCAGCTCACTGCAACCTCCACCTCCCAGATTCAAGCATTCTCCTACCTCAGCCTTCCAAGTAGCTGGGATTACAGGCATGTGCCACCATGCCCAGCTAATTTTTATATTTTTAGTAGAGACAGGGTTTCTCCCTGTTGGTCAGGTTGAACTCCTGACCTCATGTGATCCACCCACCTTGGCCTCCCAATGTGCTGGGATTATAGGCGTGAACCGCTGCACCCAACCAGGGAATGTTACTATCTCTAGGAAGGGCCCCTGACTATGTCTGAAAAGCTAACTCATATTACTTGAAGGGTGACAACTGAAAATAATACTTTTTTTTGTTTTCCCAGCTCAACAAAATGCCAACCTGTATGGCTGTTTCCCAAGACTATGTGTTTATTGGAGGAGCCAAAGGGTTCTCAATTTACAATCTGTACAATGCTAAACGAATATACGCGTGGGAGAAGCTTAAAGTTGATGTCACTTCCATCTGGGCCACAGATTTGGGGAATGAAATACTTATTGCTCCCCTGGATGAAACGGGTATTGTTCTTCATCTTCCTTTTTACCCTAATTTACAGGTACCTGTAGACTGTTGTCAATTTAATCTCCTTCCCAGGTATGGGTGGGGCCAGGCATGGGGACCTCTCCCTGGTCATGTAATAGTAACCGTGTGTACAGAACAGGTATGATACGTCAGGTACTGTTTTTGCCATTTCACAGGTGCTAGCCCATTTAATCCTCAAGGCAGCCCTATGCGGGAAGTCAAATTTATTATTCCTGTTCAGAAGAAGCAACTGACTCCTAGAAGTTAAGTAACTTACTTGAGGTAATATGAAAGCCAGGCTTCACACCAGGCAGTACGGCCCGTAGTCCACACCCTTCCCCCACTCACTGTCCTCTCTAGCAGGCAGAGCTCGCTCTTTCCCTCAGCCTGAGGCTGAACCGGGCCTCCGTGGGAGTGTGGTATCGAAAACTCATGTCCTAGTTATGACTTGCCTGTCTGTACTGTAGACCCAGGACAGCGTTCTAGATAGGTGAGTTGGGACTCTTGGTTGCCCCCACAAGCTAGGCTCCCTCCAGCCTGTCCTTATGTTTGGGTGACCCAGACTGTGACCTGTGGATATGAGGAGCTTTCCTACTTTGCGGAGGATGAGAAGGCAAAGGTCAGCCTTGGCTGGAAGTCAGTGAGGTGGCTGTGGGACTGTGGCCGGCAGAGTGGAAAGTGCCTGCTGGCTTGGAGATCAGCTGTGAAGGCATCAGGCTCTGCTCGGCCAGCACAGGCGCACTGAAGAACTTTCTGCAGGAGAGTGACCTGACCAGACTGCCATTTCAGGACGGGGACTCTGGCAGGAGTTGAAAAAGGCAAAACAAGAGGCAGAAAGACTATTGTAGTCATTGAGGAGGGAAAATTCTGAACATCTGAACCAAGGCAGGGGTTGTTAAAATGAAAAGAAAGCCTAGGCACGGTGGCTCCTGCCTGTAATCCCAGCACTTTGGGAGGCCTAGGCTGGTGGATCAGTTGAGGTCAGGAGTTTGACAGTGGAGGTCAGAAGTTTGACACAGCCTGGCCAATGTGGTGAAACCCGGTCTCTACTTTAAAAAAAAAAAAAAAAAATAGCCGGGCTTGGAAGGCACTTGTAATCCCAGCTACTCGGGAGGCTGAGGCAGGAGAATCACTTGAACCCAGGAGGCAGAGGTTGCAGTGAGCTAAGATCTTGCCACTGCACTCCAGCCTGGGTGACAGAATGAGAAAAAAAAAGAAAGAGGAAGAGAGAGAGGGAGAGGGAGGGAGGGAGAAAGGAAGAAAGGAAAGAAAGGAGGAAGGAAAGAAGGGAGAAAAAGAGAAAGAAAAGAAAAAGTGTACTGTGATTATGTAAGATGTTAACATTAGGGGAAGCAAGACGAGGGATACAAGGAAACTCTACTATTTTTGCAACTTTTTTATAAATGTAAAATTAGTTCAAAATAAAAAGCTTAAAAAATGAAAGGAATGTTGAATGGAAAAGCTGTGGGAATGGTGGAATATGCATGGGGGTCAAGGAGTGGGAGGGCGTGCTGGGGGCAGTGAAGGAAAATGCCTCCCCTTTGTGTCTTAGATAACTGGGTGGATGATGATGCCATTTCTTAAGAACAGTTATGGGAAAATAAGGTTTCAGGGTTCTGTGAGTTGAGGAATTCCATTTGAACATGCATAGACTTGAGGTATCTAGAGATATCTCTGTGGGAATGCTGATACTCAGAAGGAGTTTGGTGTAAAGGTATGATCGTATTTTTCATACTGCATTGGTTTCATGTCTGTGTAACTCTCAATGTGATGAATTTGAAGGTAGACTGTCCTGGTGTCCCTAGCACATTTCTTGGCATGAATCAGATATCCTATGAATCTGTATTGGGTTGAGTTAGACGTTCACCCACAGTGGGCCAGATGCCTATACAAGGTTATATTATACTATAGAGAGGCAAGTAATAAGTATCTGGAAGACGCCTCAAGAAAGAGGTAAGAGGTCATGGTGGGTGATGATTGTATACTGGAGCCATTAGTTTAAATGGGAATTAGATTAACAGATTTACTTATTAATTGAACAACATCAACTGCATGAGGAGCTTGTTGGGATTGAGAGGCAAGACGCGTGGAACAGTGAGCTATGATCCTTTCCCTCAAAGAATCTATGATCTCAGAGGAATAGAGTGCATCTGCAGGAAACAGTGGAGAAGGGTATGAAGCCACAAGGGATGGTGCGCTCAATCAGGCAGACAGGAATGAACAAGTAGGTGAGGTCGCCCACGTGCTTACAGGAGATGTCTCAGAGATATCGGCAGAGCCAGGGTAGGTGGAGAGGACCCAGGAAGGAAAACAACCTAAACATTTCAACTAAGGGGTGGAGGAAGGCAGGGAGACCAAGAGAAGCATTGGCAGTGGAGGGGCTGGAGAGGATGCCTAAGAATGAGTGAGCTTATGATGGTACGTTCACAAAGTCAAATGTAAAAAATTCCAATTCTTCAGCTCATTTGTCTGTCACGTTCTCACTTTTTTTTCTGTTTCAGGTATCATTAGACTCTTTTATTTTTATAAGGATGGTCTTTACCTAGTCAAAGTCATCAATGAAGGGGTGAGTTCCTATTCTTTCACCATTAGCTGGGCCGAAAGCCGCAGCAAATTAACTTTACCTTTAACATAGAAGCAATGATAGCTGGCCTAGATTAGAAAGAAACAGAGACTTCCATCGCCAGAGAGCCTCCTCCAAAACATCCAATTAAAAGACCCTCCGCCATCAAAGGGTACATGCCGAATTCCTTGGATTTAGTTACCCTGTTGTCAAAGGAAGAAAATTAACAAAGGAACTCCAGCCCAGAGTTTTCTTTTGCGCATCAGACCAACATATCTAATTAGTACTTAAAAGTCCCTAAATGTCCTGGACCATTTCACATTCCCCTTCCCTTGCCTCTGCTATTCCTTCTGCTTCAGATGCTCTCCTGTCTCCCTACAAAAATCTGCCCCATTCTTCAAGACCAGCTTAAATATCTCCTCTGAGACACCTTCCATCATATACCCAAGAGGAGCTGATCTCTCCCTGCTCTGTGCCACTGAAAGTGTTTCCCACACCCTCTCCCCTCATTTGTTTATATGACTGCTTCTCCTGAGCAAACAGGACCTGTCTTATTTACCTTTTGAATCCCCTTTTCCCAGATCATTGCCTGGGATACTGTAAGTTCTCAGAAAGTATTTTTTAAATCAATGAATTCCCAAAAGAGAGGGTAATGCTCAGAGCAGGTTTTTTTTCCTTAAATAGAGACAGGGTCTCGCCATGTTATTGCCCAAGCTGGTCATGAACTCCCGGCCTCAGGTGATCCTCCTGCCTCAGCCTCCCAAAGTACTGGAATTACAGGTATAAGCCATATCAGATTTTTTATTATAATTTGCTGTATAAGAAATACTATTGGGCCGGGCGCGGTGGCTCAAGCCTGTAATCCCAGCACTTTGGGAGGCCGAGGCGGGTGGATCACGAGGTCAAGAGATTGAGACCATCCTGGTCAACATGGAGAAACCCCGTCTCTACTAAAAATACAAAAAATTAGCTGGGCATGGTGGCGCGTGCCTGTAATCCCAGCTACTCAGGAGGCTGAGGCAGGAGAATTGCCTGAGCCCAGGAGGCGGAGGTTGTGGTGAGCCGAGATTGCACCATTGCACTCCAGCCTGGGTAACAAGAGCGAAACTCCGTCTCAAAAAATAAAAATAAAAATAAAAAATAAAAGGATCTCTGTTCCTGAGTGCAAACCACAGAAGGCCTGAAATACATTTTCTGTCAGCAGGCTATGCCTATTCTATCAACATCTCTTTTCTTTTCAGGATGATACCAGCAAGCAAACTACCTGTATAAAGATGGAGATCTCTCAAGGAGGGGACTTTGTAGCCTTCCTCCTACAAGGCAAGATTAACCGAAGATTTCAGACTTTCGGTCACTTCTAAATGATTGCTTTTGTCCCTCCAAACCTTTTATTTAGAAATTACTTTCAATTTAAAGAAGAGTTGCAAAGATACTACAGAGTTCCCTTCTGCCCTTCACCCAGCTTCCCTAATGCCAGTGTTCAACCTGGTTGCACCACATTTGTCAAAACTAAGCAAATCACGGATGGTTTCTCGGCCTTTCCTCATTTTTCATGGCCTTCACATTATAAAGAGTACCAGTCAGGTATTTTGTAGAATGTCCCTCAATTTCAGTTTGTCTGATTTTTGTCTCATGATTCAACTGGAGTTAAGGATTTGGGGGGAAATACAGCAGAGGTGACATGCTTTTCTCATTGTGTCATATCAAGGGGTACGTGATAGTGTGACTCACTACTGCCAATATTAACCTTGATCACTTCAAGTGGTATCCGCCAGGTTTCCCCACTGTAGAGCTACTTTTTTCCCTTCCCATCCTCTGTAAGGAGCAAGTCGGTAAGTCCAGACCACACTCAAGGGGAGATGATAGAAGTATCACCTCCTGGAGGTAGGAGAATCAAAGAATTTTTGGACATGTGTTAAAACCACCACAGTCATTAGTAAACATTTTGAGGGAGATACTTTGAGATGATGCTGATGTGCTGTTTCTCTTTAATGTTGCTTGTTTGTTTGAGACAGAGTCTCACTCTTGTTGCCCAGGCTGGAGTGCAATGGCACAATCTCAGCTCACTGTAACCTCCACCTCCTGGGTTCAAGTGAGTCTCCTGCCTCAGCCTCCCAAGTAGCTGGGATTACAGCCAAGTGCACCACGCCTGGCCAATTTTTGTATTTTTAGTAGAGACAGGGTTTCTCCATGTTGGTCAGGCTGGTTTCAAACTCTCGACCTCAGGTGATCCGCCCACCTCGGCCTCCCAAAGTGCTGGGATTACAGGCATGAGCCACCCACCGTGCCCGGCCTCTCTTTAATGTTTTACCCACCAATCTTAGCACTCATCATTGGATCTTGCCTGCTGCAGTTATCCCTGGGACAACAGAACATAATTTATTCAAGTGCTTGTTGCCTTGATTTTTAACCTTTACATATTTAGATATATGGCATATGGGCCTCTATTTTATAGTCTTGGCCAATCCCCCTCCAATGTCAAGTATTTGAGGAAGATATGCATTTTATTTTTATTTACTTATTTATATGAGATGGAGTCTTGCTCTGTTGCACAGGCTGGAGTGCAGTGGCATAATCTCAGCTCACTGCAACCTCTGCCTCCCAGGTTCAAGCAATTCTCCTGCTTCAACCTCCTGAGTAGCTGGGATTACAGGCACCCGCCACCACGCCCTGCTAATGTTTATATTTTTAGTAGAGGCGGGGTTTCACCATGTTGGCCAGACTGGTCTTGAACTCCTGACCTTAGGTGAGCTGCCCACCTCAGCCTCCCAAAGTGCTGGGATTACAGGTGTGAGGCACCACACCCAGCCCCATGTATTCTTTTCTTTATGTCAATGGAATTTACCATTCGCAACATAGAAAATGTGGGTGCTGGGCAGAGCAGTTTGGTAAAAAAAACTGTGTTGCCTGAGTACTGGCAGTGTGAGAAGCCCGTATCTCCTCGATAGGTGGTGGGGGTTGAGGGGCTCACTCTCCATGGGAAAGTTGTGTGGGCAGTGAGGACTTGCAAAAACCAATGCAGAACTGCTTCTCCTTCAATGTGTCAAAGTTGCCTGCTACAGAGGTGGCTGGTCTCCGTGCCAGCAGTTCTGAGAAGAAGACAGGCCATTTCCCAGAGGCAACTTTGGCTCTCTGACAGTTGCTCAATGGTTCTCTGGTTTCCCAATGCAGGAGCCGGAGACGTTTGGCTGGATGTGTATAAATTGCCCAAGGAGACTTGGCTCAAGGAAGTAGAGCACCCCCAACTCACTTCAAATCCAAAGAAAAAAGTCAGACAGCTGCAACTGGTAGGAAATATCTCTGCTTTCAGCTGATGTTTATCCCCACCCCTGACCCACATCTAGCCCAAGTTCTCCTTGGGAAGTTATGATGAATGAGGCCTCTGGGCTTTAATAGAGGACAACAGGAATATCGGCTCCCGTCTCCCAAGTCCACTTCCTTTGACTAAAATAAGGTATTAAAAGGTAGCAGTGTATTCAGTAGTGGGAATCCCAGTCTCTCTCTAGCCTGGCAGTGGCTGAGCCCACCCCCAGGCACTTCTCTGGCAGGCGGGTGTTTTGTCCTGGCTCCTGCTTCACTGGTCATCTTTTTTCCCTCCTGGCTAAAATCATCTTTTCATGCCTCAAATTCCATTAAATTTTCCAGACTATGGTACAAAGAGATTGTTCTCAATATACAGATATATATATATATATATATATATATATATATTTTGTATTATCCTTTAGAAAGTAGAAACTCTACCATTTCGGTTTATTTATATATGATACCTGGGCCTTGTGCTGTATTTCTAAGATATAGTTGCTCAGTAAATATTAAGACTTAATTTGCTTATTTATACAATGGATGCTTATTATTTTTATTTTTAAACCACCAACACTAATATATTAACTGAGCACCCCTTTAAAACACATTGTATTGGGTGCTAAATAAATTAGTGAAATTATGACTATAGGAGACCAAGATCAAGACTCCCTTTCTCTGCTGAGCTCAAGTGGCTTTGAATAAATGCCATTCTCCCCAGTGAATGTCTTCATAATGGAGTATAGTCCTGCGTGCCAGGGCAAGTTACCAGCTGAGAGATCTTCCTCCTCTAAGCTATGACAGAATTTTGTGATTTGTACCTCTTTTTTGATACTTCTCATGTACTACCTAGGTTTTTGGTTATCCTGTTATGCATGAAAATCCTTTTGTCTTCAATGGATGATAAATTTCTGGATTGTTAAGACCATACCTTCTGCTTTTAATCAACCAATCCCATAGGATCATACTTGGTACTCAAAACATGTCTTTTTGGATGGACTAATTTGCTATCCAAACGGAAAAAGCACCTTGAATGGGGTAGTTTCTCCCCATTAGCCACTTCTTTTTCATACACTGAGAAACAGCCAATGAATGCCGGGTACAGTGGTAGTTCTTTTACTATGAATTATATTTAGCATTAGTTAGATGTAATTCTCAGCATCACTGTTATGTTTTGCCAATCAGAAATATTTGCTTCCATTTAGATTCTTGTAATGGTGTTCTGACTGAGCTCCTCAACTCTATTCATTCAGATTTCCTCTTATTATTAACTATTTCTTGTTTCCCCAACAACTTTTTAAGATCCTGAAAATTAGGGATCATGTGTTGAAGGTCTGTAGACCAGAGGCCCACACAAATACTGGCTCTCCATATCCACTGCATGAATTCACTCTCACAAGAGGAACTGACGGGAAGAGGGCGCATGCTGGAAGATTAAAGGGCTGGCAAACGTACATCAAACCTATTGTGAATTAACGTCTCATTTTCCTCCTCAGAATACCCTTGGTCCCACTTCTGCAGATCATTTAGAGATGGTAAGAAACTTCAAGGAAAATCTCCAGAGAGACTTCAGGTTGCATTTTAGAGATTTTTGTTTTTTATTTTTATTTATTTGTTTGTTTGTTTATTTTTTGAGACAGAGTTTCACTCTTGTTGCTCTTGTTGCCCAAGCTGGAGTGTAGTGGCGCCATCTCAGCTCACTGCAACCTCTGCCTTCTGGGTTCAAGCGATTCTCCTGCCTCAGCCTCCCGAGTAGCTGGAATTACAGGCATGTGCCACCACACCCAGCTAATTTTGTATTTTTAGTAGAGATAGGGTTTTTCCATGTTGATCAGGCTGGTCTCAAACTCCCGACCTTAAGTGATCCACCTGCCTCAGTCTCCCAAAGTGCTGGGATTACAGGCGTGAGCTGCCATGCCTGGCCCAAGATTTTTATTTTTACTTGAAATTTGCTTTAAATGTAAAATATACTACTAAAATGTTCCACCGGGGCACTGTTTTCAATTCTCTGTGACTTAACCTTGTGCCTCATATCCACTGAAGTTGGCCTCCTGTCCTTGAGAATACGTGACCCCCAAGTCATCTCCCTTACCTGAAGTTAAGGGAGCTTACATTTCAGGGCCCCTCACTTAAAGCAGTATGTTTATATGGTCATATATTTTTGTAAAATTAGCAAAGGTAACATGTTTTAACCATGATCACTTAATCCTACTGCCTCTTAACTTTCCTTTTACAATTTCCCCCATATTAGATGGAATTACAGTGGCCATGGGCATTTTGTGTGCATAGTTCTGTGTTCTTTTTCTTAAAAGAGGGTCCCATGAATCCCAGATTACCCCTACCAAGATAACAGCCCAGTCCACCAAGCCGCGTGACCTGGGGGTTTGTCTTTGTTTTGGAATACCTTACAGAACAGCAGGTGGGACTCCATGTTTGGGTCTCCTTCCATGAACACTCCCTTCATGGGAGCCATCTTTCTCTCTCCTGGATTTCCCCTCTGGGGTCCCCTTCCAAACTCTCTCCTGGAAGCCTGTCTTCCCCTCCTAAACTCCATCTCTCTATTCCTTTCCACTCATTGTGGAAGCTACTTTCCTTTCCTGGATTCCATCTTTCTGGATTCTCTCACTCAGTGTGAGAGTGAGCTATTTCTTTCTCTCTCCTTCTCCTGTTTCTCTGTCTCTAAATAAATCACTTTCCACAAAAAAAGAAAAAAAAGAAGAAGAAGAACAGAGCAGGTTTCTGGAGTTTCCTGGCTCTTCCTCTGAGACCAGGAACACACCATGCTTTCAGGAGGCATGGCTCCTGGAGGACTCAGGCATGTCAGTAGAGTGGTGGTGAACTTCTGGAATGGAAATCTCTCGCTAGAGCCCCTTCTATTTTCCCTTTCAAAGTTATGTTAGGACGGGCACTGTGGCTCATGCCTGTAACCCCAACACTTTAGGAGCCTAAGGCAGGAGGATCTCTTGAGCGCAGGAATTTGAGACCAGCCTGGGCAACATGGTGAAACCCTGCCTCTACAAAATATTAGCCAGGTGTGGTGGCATGCGGTTATAGTCCCAGCTACTCAAAAGACTGAAGTGGGTGGATGGCTTGAACACTGGAGGTGGAGGCTACAGTGAGCTGAGATTGTACCACTGCACTCTAGCCTGGGCGACGGAGCGAGACTCTGTCTCACAAAAAATAATTAAAATAGTTACATAATATTTCAAATTACGCAAATAATATATCAACACATCACTCTTGCAAAAGTCAAGGAATTCAGATAAACAACCCCCTCTGAGGTAACTGCCATTACTAGCTTGATGTGTGTTTTCTAGATCTTCGGTGTGTATTTACATTCTTATATTTATTTTGAAAAACAAAGTTTTGTTTCATGGAATTTTTTTTCTATGTAAGTGGGATCATACTGTATATATTTTCGTATAAACTTGCATTTTTGACTCATCAATTTGTCTGCACATTTTTTTCTTTTCTTTTTATTTTTTCATTTTGAAACGAGCTTACTCTGTCACTCAGGCTGGAATGCAGTGGCAGGATCATGGCTCACTGTAGCCTCAACCTCCTGGGCTCAAGCAATCCTCCCGCCTCAGCTCCCCAAATCCAAGACTACAGTTGTATGCCACCATGGTTATCTATTTTTTAAAATTTTTTATAGAAAAATATGTTTTCCAGGCTGGGCATTATTTCTTCTTAAAATGTTGGATAGAATTTACTAATGTGTCCATCTAGTCCTGGAGCTTTCTTTGTGAAACTACCAATTCAACTTCTTTAATAGATAAAGTACTATTCAGGTAATCTATTTCTTCTTGAGCAAGCTTTTGTATCTTTGTCTAGGAGTAATTTGTCCATTTTGTCTAAGTTGTCAAATTTATTGGCTTAAAGTGGTTCATAACATTCCATCATTATCCTTGTATTAGCTTTAAAATTCACTGTGATGTCATCCCTCTTATTCCTGATATTGGTAATTTGTGTCTTCTCTCTTTTTTTCTTAATCAGTTTGGCTAGTCGGTCCATTTTATTCATCTTCTCAAAAGAACAAGCTTTTAGTTTCACATATTTTTCCCTGTTGTTTTTCTGTTTTCTCTCTCGCTGACTTCCAGTTTTCTTTTTATTATGTCCTTTGTTATGCTTACTTTGGGTTTAGTTTCCTCTTCTAGTTTCTTAAGGTAGAAGCTCAGATCATTGAGATCTTCTTTTCTGATATAGGCATTTAGTGCTATAAACTTGTATCTAAATACTGCTTTAAATTTTGATGTTTTTATTTCCATTCAGTTCTAAGTACTTTATAATTTGCTTTTGTATTTCTTCTTTGACTAGTAGATTTTTAGAAGCCTGTTATTTAGTGTCCAAATATTGGAAATGTTATAGATAGCTTTTTTAAATGGGCTTCTCGTTTAAATCCATTGCAATCAGAAAACATACTTTATATATTTGAATCATTTTAAGTTTATTTAGACTTGTTTTATTCCCACAATGTGGATTATCTTGTTAAGTGTTTATGTGCACTTAAAAGAGTGTTTCAAGACCAAGAAAGCTGTTACTGGTCAGGCTGTTCAAGCCTTCTATCTCCTTCCTATTTTCCTTTTATATCCTGACTATGTTCTTACTGGTTTTCTGTTTACTTATTCTGTGCTTATTGAAAGAGGAATCTCTAAGATTGTAGATTTATCTTTTTCTTCTTTCACTCCTACAAATTTTTGCTTCATGTATTTTGAAGCTGTGTAATTAGATGCTTAACAATTTGTAATGTTACGTCCTCAGATGAATTGATCGTTTTGTCATTATTCACTGACCCTTTGATTCCTGATAATATTCTTTGTTCGGAATTCTTCTATGTCAAATACTAATATGGTCACCCCAGCTTTCTTTTGATTCATTTTATCAAGATATATCTTTTTCTGTACTTTCATTCTTAATATATTTGTGTCATTATATTTAATATAACAAGTTTCTTTTTCTTCCCCCTATGGTTTCAGAAAGTGGTTCATAAAATGAGTTTCTTGGCCGCATGTAGTGGCTCACACCTGTAATCCCAGTACTTTGGGAGGCAAAACAGGGGGATAACATGAGCCCAGGAGTTCAAGACCATCCTGAGCAGCATGGCGAGACCTTGTCTCTGCAAAACCTAAATTAGCCGGGTGTGGTAGTGCATACCTGTGAGCCTAACTACTTAGAAGGCTGAGGTGGGAGGATTGTTTAGGCTCAGGAGGTCGATGCTGCAATGAGCTGTGATCATTCCACTGCACTCCAGCCTGGGTGACAAAGCAAGATCCTGTCTCAAAAAAAAAAAAAAAAAAAAAAAAAAAAAAAAAAAAAAAATTTTGACCGCATATAGTTGGGTCTTGCCTGTTCTGAAAAAAATCGTTTCAAAGATTCTCACTATGTTGCCTAGGCTGGAATGCAGTGGTTATTCACAGGCATGATCATAGCACATTGCCACCTCAAACTCCTGGCCTCAAGCATTCCTCCCCCTTCAGCCTCCAGAGTAGCTAGGACTACAAGTGTGTATCACCATGCCCAGGAAGGGTCTTGCCTTTTTATAGAGTCTGTCAATCTCTGACTTTTAACTGGGGGTATTTAGACCATATACATTTAATGTGATTATTTATATGTTTGGGTTTAAATCTGTAATCTTGCTATTTACTTTCTATTTGTCCTCTTTTTCTTCTTTTCCCCCTCCTTTTCTACCTTCTTTTAAAATCGGTATTTCTAATTATTCTACTTCCTCTCTTTTCTTGGCTTATTAACTATCCCTTTTCCCTGTTTTAGGATATAAATGTTTGTTTTAAAGGAGACATTAAATTGACTCTTCCGGTTTACACAATGAAAATCAAACCACCTAAACCTGTTACAGGTAAGTGTGATTCAACTCTCTCTCCTTTTGCCATTGATTTCTCTGTTTTTTCCTCCTTTCCCCACATGTTCTATCTTTTCAATTTATTAGCAACAATATCAAAATTACAGTTTTAAAAGATGAATTTTTTTTAAACTCATAAGCTCTGAGACATTAAAACAAAAAATGTAAGTAATATATTTGTATTACATACAGTTAACTAACAGAATTGGAAGGTCAGGAAAGAAAGAGATCTTTTCTGAACTGCCAGGTTGAGTTCATTTATTCCTACATTCCTGTGCTAATTCACTTGACTGCTAGTTGTAATACATTCATTCCTACATTCCTATGTTAACTTATTCATTATTATTTGCTGAATGCCCGTAATGCACCAGGCACAAAGATGAGTAAAACACCTCTCCTCTCCTGCACTCTAGAAGTTGATAGTCTACTAAGGGAAAATGGCAAGAAACCACCAGAGTGGGATGTGATAACTACAGCAAGGGGGACCATATGTCTGGCTCGGAGTAAGCAAAGGCTTTACCAGAGAAAGGGACATTTGGGCAAAGTGTCAAAAAATGAGACTTGGTCAAGACGAGCAGAGAGGATAGCTATTGTAGGCAGCGAATACAGAGGATATCCTCTCAGCATTTACACATGATCACAAAGACATAGCTATAAGAATGTTCATCTCTGGTGGTCTAGTGGTTAGGATTAAAAAAAAAAAAAGAATGTTCACAGTAGCCTTATGTACAGAGGTGAAAAATTGGTTAAATAAAATCTGGGCCGTGCATGGTGGCTCATGCCTGTAATCCTAGCATTTGCTTGAGCTCAGGAGTTCAAGATCAGCTTGGGTAAGATGGCGAAACCCTGCCTCCATAAAAAATACAAAAATTAGCCGGGCAGAGTAGCGTGTACATGTAGTCTCAACTACATTAAAATTAGGAATTTCAAATCAAAGATATCATTAAGAGCATGAAAGAACAAGCCACATAGAAGGAGAAGTTATCTGTAAAACACGTAAAACCCACTAATGGTCCACGTCCAGAATATATGAAGAATTACTACAAATTCTTAAGAAATCCACAGTAAACCTAGATGACTTATTTTCTGGGTTTCTTTGTATTTTGAGATTTGCACCCTGAGTTTCAGAATTCTGTTCACTTTGGAAGGTGCCTGGGTCCCTCAAGTTGCCCAGGAACAGATGAAAAAGAAGGAATGAAAGATTACTGGGAAGAGAAGTAAGAAAAGAAGTAAGAAAAATGATTGGCAGAGAATTGACCCAATTACCTTCCTTTTTAAAAGGAAGGTAATTGGGTAAATGTTGGCATAAGAAGAGACTGAGACTGCCTAATTATGTGAGTCTTCCCTCAGCAGGGGCTGAAAAGGGATGGTAATTGGCAGATTTGGGGCCTTCCTTAGCTAGAGAGACAGGGACGGTGATTTAAAGTCTCTAGTGCATTATCAACATTCCCTTACCCCACCGCCCCCCAAGCCCCGGCCTTTGCAAATATTCTGTAATCCAGAGAGAATGATGCAGGTTGAAGATACAGAAGAAGGCGGACAGCAGCTGCTGCCTGCCTGGGCTCTGTAAGCTGGTACGGCACAGGAGAGGCTGGGAGAAGACAGAATACCTGGGCTCACAGACCAATTGCAGAGCAAGAATGGATTTCTGAGGATAAGAGATTCTGCAGGAAACTGGGAAATGTGGGGGAAGTAGGGGAAAATCAGGAAGGAAAAGTCAGATGGCTTGACTAATTATGTAATATTTTCAACCTAGGCACCACATTCAAAAGCCCCCTGGAAGTCTTTGCAAAGATAGAGGACTGCTATGGCCTGGGCTCCGGGCAGAATCACTTCATCAAGGACAGTCAGTGGGAGCGGCAGGCTGAGATCTTCAACGCTTCCTACAGGAAGTGCCTAGATGGGGAGTGGGAGGAGGAGCCACTCAGGTAAGCCCCTAATCCCGGGGAAGCCGGGGGGCCTCCCCAAGCTTCTGCTCTTTTGGCACATACAGGAGTCAACCCAAGGACCTGAATTAATCTGAGATCTAAAAGCTCTTTCTGGGGCTGGGCACAGTGGTTCATACCTGTAATCCCAACACTTGGGGAGGCTGAGGCAGGAGGACTACTCGAGCCCCGGAATCTGAGACCAGCCTGGGCTACATGGTGAGACCTTGTCTCTAAAATAAATAAATATAAAAGTTCCTTCTGGTTTGGGAGAATTTTCAGAAACCATCAGTAGATCTTTTAGAATGTTGTGTGGAGATTGTTAAAATACAGTCAGAACAAAGGCTGATAAAATGGAGTTAAATGAAGAAACAGGTATCTATGGAAAAGAGAAATAGAATTGATTTTTGTTTTATATATGACATCTCTTTTTAAAATTTTGTTCTGGTTATCTAAAAAACACAAAGGCCAGGCACTTTGGCTCACATCTGTAATCCCAGCACTTTGGGAGGCTGAGGCAGGCGGATCGCCTGAGGTCAGGAGCTCAAGACCAGCCTGGCCAAAATGGGGAACCCCTGTATCTACTAAAAATACAAAAATTAGCCAGGTATGGTGGCGGGTGCCTATAATCCCAGCTACTCGGGAGGCTGAGGCAGGAGAATCACTGGATCCCAGAAGATGGAGGCTGCAGTGAGCCAACATTGCCCCACTGCACTCCAGCCTGGGTGACAGAGAGAGACTCCATCTCAAAAAATAATAATACTAAAAATAATGCCACACCTCTATAGCCATCTGATCTTTGACAAACCTGACAAAAACAAGCAATGGGGAAAGGATTCTCTATTTTATTTTTATTTTTTATTTTTATTTTTTTGAGACAGAGTCTCGCTCTGACAACAGGCTGGAGTGCAGTGGCGCCATCTCAGCTCACTGCAACCTCCACCTCCCAGTTCAAGTGATTCTTCCGCCTCAGCCTCCCGAGTAGCTGGGACTACAGGCACGGGCCACCACACCCGGCTTATTTTTGTATTTTTTACTAGAGACGGGGTTTCACCATGTTGGTCAGGATAGTCTCAATCTCTTGACCTTGTGATCCGCCTGCCTCAGCCTCCCAAAGTGCTGGGATTACAGGTGTGAGCCACTGCACCCAGCAGATTCCCTATTTAATAAATGGTGTTGGGAAAATTGGCTAGCCATATGCAGAAAGCTGAAATTGGATCCCTTCCTTATGCCTTATACAAAAATTAACTCCACATGATTAACGATTTAAACATAAGACCTAACACCATAAAAACTCTAGAAGAAAACCTAGGCAATACCATTCAGGACATAGGCATAGGCAAGGACTTCAGGACTAAAACACCAAAAGCAATGGCAGCAAAAGCCAAAATAGACAAATGGGATCTAATTAAACTAAAGAGCTTCTGCACAGCAAAAGAAACTATCATTAGAGTGAACTGGCAACCAACAGAATGGGAAAAAATGTTTGCAAACTACCCATCTGACAAATGGCTAATATCCAGAATCAACAAAGAACTTAAACAAATTTACAAGAAAAAAACCAACCCCATCAAACAGTGGACAAAAGATATGAACAGACACTTCTCAAAAGAAGACATTTATGCAGCCAACAAACATATGAAAAAAACTCATCATCACTGGTCATTAGAGAAATGCAAATCAAAACCACATCGAGATACCATCTCACACCAGTTAGAATGGCAATCATTAAAAAATCAGGAGACAACAGATGCTGGATGTGGAGAAATAGGAATGCTTTTACACTGTTTGTGGAAGTATAAATTAGTTCAACCATTGTGGAAGATAGTGTGGTGATTCCTCAAGGATCTAGAACTACAAATACCATTGACCCAGCAATCCCATTACTGGGTATATACCCAAAGGATTATAAAACATTCAATTATAAAGACACATGCACACGTATGTTAATTGTGGCACTGTTTGCAATAGGAAAGGCTTGGAACCAACCCAAATGCCCATCAATGATAGACTGGATAAAGAAAATGTGGCACATATACAGCATGGAATACTATGCAGTCATAAAAAAGGATGAGTTTATATCCTTTGCAGGGATATGGATAAAGCTGGAAACCATCATTCTTAGCAAACTGACACAAGAACAGAAAACCAAACACCGAATGTTCTTACTCATAAGTGGGTATTGAACAATAAGAATACATGGACAAGGGAGGGGAACATCACACACTGGGGCCTGTCAGGGAATAGGAGGCTAGGGGAGAGATAGCAGAGGGTGGGGGGCTAGGGGAGGGATAGTATTAGGAGAAATACCTAATGTAGACGACAGGGGGATAGATGCAGCAAACCACCATGGCACGTGTATACCTGTGTAACAAACCTGCACATTCTGCACATGTACCCCAGAACTTAAAGTATAATAATAAAAATTAAGATTAAAAAGGAGATGAACTTAAAAATAATAAATAAATAATAAAAAACACAGAAGATCCTAAAGACAAATGAAGTCACCACTACCAAATTTTTCTCTATTTCCTTCCTGCCTTTCTAAATGTAATATAGCATAGGCATATGATTTTAATACAGGACTTTCTAATCTTGGTGAGCAGTCAGGTCTCAGTAGCTCCTAGTCAAAGATGACTGCCCCCGAGATGAAGTAAAAAAAAAATAAAAAATAAAAAAATGAAAAAAAAGAAGGTCTCATCAGCTCCATGTTGTGCTGGAGAGGCCCATTCTTTGAAGTACCAATGAGGGAGCTGGTTTTAGGAGTTTTAGGTCTCCTCATAGCCACTGTTCTTGTGCTCACATGGGAAGTGAAATCTCTCATCATGCTATCAAGTGGACCTTGAATTTTCTTACTTCAGGACACAAATTCCTAAAGCTAATGGCTCACAACAGCCCCCTGCTACTGACTGGAACTATGACAAGATTCAGTGGTGAGCTGGGGCTAGCTCCGGCGGCACATGAAATTATTAAGGTTTTGCAAGCCAGTGGTTAAACCACTGTAGTTGTCCATTGTGGTAGCACTCACACCATGAAAGTCTGCACACCTTACAAACTGGGGCCTTTTTTAAGACACCCAGTTTATCAGCACCACGCTGGTTGTATTGCCCCTGAGATAAGAGAACATTTAGGTAGATCACCCAACTCCACTCTTTAAGGAGATCTTTCCCAAAGCAGAGGTGGCTCTCCAAAGGACAGCCCTCTCTAGTGAGAGCTTGGCACACCACACTGGCCTAGGAGGGACACCCAGCCCCACCCAACCTGCCCTCACCAGCATCCAAGGTCAGCGCATAGGACCAGCACCTAGAATGTTATTTGCTTCACGGCCCTCCACCCCTGGGAAGGTCCATTCTATCTATTATGGCTTTAGGACCACAACTCTGCCAGCATCTCTCCTTGCCAGGGAGTCTGCATGGCTCTGACTCGTGTCTCTTTCTTTCCCAGTACGGCCACCTTCTATTTCCTTCTTCCTAGCTGCCTGTTTGCAATGCCCACGGAAGTCAAGGGCCCCTCAGGTAAATGAACATGAAGTGTGTGGTTGTCCTAGCGAGGGATCACCTTGGGGAAAGCCCTCAGCGAGCAGTCCTAGAGACGTTCCCCAGCAAACCTGGCGAGGGGGGAGGGAATGAAGAGCGGAGTTAGGTTGTCAGCCATCGCCCATCAGCTTCTCTTTGCACCTCTGGCCCTGGAGCACAGGTTCCCTGATCACAGTGGCTGGCACTGTGGAGGGCACGAGCCCACACCCACCTGGCTGCTTCTGGAGATCAATTTGCCTTGTAGAAGACATTACATAAAACACTGAGGATGCGAATTTTCTATATGTGGAAGCAGCCAAGGGGCAGTTATGACTGTCCTCCCTACCAGGAAGGCAGGTGGGTGCCAAGAACAGCCCTTATGGGGCTGCCCAGTTCCTTTCCACTTCAGCCTTCAAAGCAGCTTCCTCTTGGGCAAACACCTGTGCAAACCCAAGGCCACCCAGACTTCTTATGTAACACCCATTTTCTCTCTTTGCTCCCCAGGAATGGCCTGTGTCCTTGGTGTACACTGGAGCAGAAGTCACAATTTCTTCCTGTATTCACTAAACCGAACTCTAAAGGATAAAGCTGGTACTCCACTGCTGAGATGGAAGTTGCCTAAGCTCAGGGCTCGCAGACATGTCCTTCCCCAGCTTAGCTGAGAGCATGTAACTGGCATACCTCAAGCATCACTTTAGGGACCAGAGCTGGGCAGGCAATAGGGGGCTTGGTGGGTATAGCGTGACCCCAAGAATCTGTCAGGTCAATAGGGACAAAGTCCACAGTCAGGTCCGCAGGGCTCCTTAAGCAGCTAAGAAAAAAGGCTTGGATCAGAAGGTCAGTGCTAATGCCACCCTAGCTGTCTGCAAACCATGTAGTCTCAGGCCAGTCACTTCACACCCCAACTCGTTTTTCATGTAAAACATAGAGCTCATTAATTATAGCATCGCTGTCTAGTGCATGCATTTGTTGAAAATAGCAAAACCCAGAGAGTTTCTGTATGTGAAAGCTCTTTGAAATTGAAAGGCACTAAGGAAATACAGGTTGTTGTTTTACAAATTGATGGAGGTTGCCAGGCATGGTGGCTCATGCCTGTAATCCCAGCACTTTGGGAGGCAGAGGCAGGCGGATCTCTTGAGCCCAGGAGTTTGAAACCAGTCTGGGCAACATAGTGAGACCCTGTTTCTACAAAAATAAAAAAAAATTAGCTGAGCATCGTGGCATGCGCCTGCAGTCCCAACTACTCAGGAGGCTGGGGCAGGAGAATCGCTTGAGCCCAGGAGGATGAGGCTGCATTGAGCCAAGATGGCACCACTGCACTCCAGCCTGGGTGACAGAGTGAAACCCTATCTCAAAAAAAAAAAAAAAAAGAAGAATTAATGGAAGTAGTTACATGAGCAAGTTTGCTCTGTGATAATTCCTTGAACTGTACACTTCTTATACTTTATATTATACTTCAAAAGTAACATTTAAAAATTCACAAAGGAGGAATTTCTTTTCTTCCATCCCTTTCCCAGGCAACCTGGCTTCTCATCTCCTTCTAAGCTGACTGTATGGCCTTGAGCAAGTCACTTCTTTGCCTCAGTCTCCTCATCTATAAAATGGGGATACTAATAGGACCTATTCATAGAACCTTGTGAGAATGCAATGAAATGACACTCCTGAAGTGCCTAACACAGTATCTAGTACCTAGGGCATGCTCATTAAATATTAGCTGTAGAGTGTTAATAGTGTGACATTATCTTATCATCCTAGGCAAGGCGAATAACATTTCACAGAGAGGAGGAACATGGTGAGTCCAGACAGGTGTTCCTGGTTCCCATTCCCTGAACAGGCAGGCCAGTCTGAGTCACAGGTTGTGCAGGTAGAAGGAATGGGTAGGTGCAGGGTCTGGGGGAGGCTGGTGAGTGTTGTCCTTACCCCTAGACCCCGAGGGCGTGTGGCCCTGTGCTGCACCCATTGTAGCCTCTCAGCTCAGCTGCTCTTCCTCCTACCTGGTGCTGGCCTGCGAGGATGGCGTGCTCACGCTGTGGGACCTGGCCAAGGGTGAGCCCTCCCTGCCTGTCTACCTAGTACCTGGGTGGGACTCTGGGCAATGAGGCTGGGAACTCCGGAATTCCCGAAGGCTCTGAGCCTTCTGTTACCTCTGTGTTCTTCACGTTGCCGTGGGGCACTGGTCCTGCTCTCCTCTCATTCATTTATTCAACATTTATTGGACATAATATGTGCCAATGCTTCCCACTGCCCATGTGTTTATTGAGTGACTTCTGTGAGCCTGGCCCTGTACCAGGCTCTAGAAGTATGACCATTGCCTTCATTATTGCACTCCAATGAAGAAACATCTCTGGCACCGCACGGGGGATCATGGTGGCCTCACCCCTCCTCCTCCCAGCCCCCAAGCTCTCTAAATAAGCACGTCATCCCTGCTATTCCACCTCCGCCCCAGTCAGCAGGAACGCTACTGTGTTGGAGTTAGTTAAGAGACCTATAAAGCAGTCAAAGCAAGACCAGCAGCTATTCTGGGTGGGTGGCACTGTGGTGGGGCTCTAGGATCCTGGGTCCAGCTTTGCAGATACAGAAATCAATGATACTGCTTCCTAAATTGGTCAGCCTCTAGGGAAGTACCTCCCTCTAACAAGACTGTGTAAAAGGCCATTAATGACTCAGTGGTTTGCCATTTTGCAGATGGAGGTGTATTTTCCTAGGGAGTGGAAATGGGCCACCTTCACTGGGCAGCCCTCCTGGCAGCTGCAGAGCATCCGAGATAGCACCCTGGTTGTTGGGTAGCTTGTTATCAGACTGGGGAGTTGACTGTTCTCAGGGAGGCAGGTGTCTGTCAAGCCAGCGAAGTGCTTCCTCACTTGGCTATCACTTTCTGAAGAATGCAGTGGTTATTTCAACTTCGGAGGATATTTTCCCCACACACTGCTAAGATAAACACCACTAAAGACCCTCCTCTGTCTTACTTATCGATCCAACATCATTATCATAGAAGCAAAGGATAGTTCAAGAAAAGAAGAATGATCATGATTTCACAAGCCCTTGACCAAAATACCTTGTTTTCACTTTTTTCTGGATATTGAGAAGTTCTTGCTGTTTGGCTATACACACACACACACACACACACACGCACACACACGCACGTGCACGGGTGCGCGACTTTTCCTTCCCCTGCTCATACAACTTTGCATCCATGGTAAGCTGTACGGGCAGGGGAAGGAAAGGTCCCTGGGTGGCTGGGTGGTAGCTCCCCTTGGCTCCAGCTCTGACTCTGCCCTCCTCAGTGCTCTTGGTCCTCCCCTCCCCGGCTCCTCTCCAGACACAGCAGCATTCCCCTGCAGGGGCCTTTCCTCTGGCATTGGGCACTGGCCTTCCTGGTTTGCTCTCAGGGGGTTCTCACTGCTTGATTTTGCCTTCACATCCTACAAGTCCCTCACACACTTGCTGGTCCCAGCCCCTGTGCCCACGGCGCCCTCGCCTACCCCCTTTTCATGACCGGCTCATGTGATTACTTTCTCCAGGATTCCCTCTTGGGGTCGCTGCTCTTCCTCAGGGATGTTTCTGTCAAAGCATTCACTTCCTAAGGTATTTCTTAGTCCACAAAGGACAGAATATGTACCCTGAAGATCCAGTGAAATCCCAAATGAAATGTGTGGTGCTGTGCACAGACGCCTCCCTCCATCTGGTGGAGGCCAGCAGGACCCAAGGACCCACCGTCAGTGTGCTTGTTGAGAGGTCAGTAGCCTGAGGGCGGGATGAGGGTAAATCATCTGCCAGACAGATGATTTTCATTGCTATTTGATAGTAAAATCTGACAGCCTGTCTGATGAGAGTCTACCTTTTGTATAGTCATCACTGTCCTGGTGAGCTTCTGAAGATCACCAATGTCATATATACGTTACAATTGTTTTTTTTTTTTTTTTGAGATGAAGTCTTGCTCTATCACCCAGGCTGGAGTACAACCTCCGCCTCCCAGGTTCAAACGATTCTCCTGCCTCCCGAGTAGTTAGGACTACAGGTGCCTGCTACCACGCCTAGCTAATTTTTGTATTTTTAGTAGAGAAGGGGTTTCACCGTCTTGGCCAGGCTGATCTTGACCTCTGGACCTCAGGTGATCCACCCGCCTCAGCCTCTCAAAGTGCTGGGATTACAGGCATGAGCACCACTCCCGACCAAATGTTACAATTTTTTCTTTTCTTTCCTTTTTTTTTGAGATGGAGTTTCGCTCTTGTTACCCAGGCTGGAGTGCAATGGCACAGTCTCGGCTCACCTACAATTTTTTCTAACAAAACCGTATGAGAGCACAGACGACAGCTGCTATGGTTTGACCGTCCCCTCGAAAACTCATGTTGAAACTGGATCCCCATGATGGCAGTACTGTGAGGCAGGGCCTTTAGGACATGGTTGGATCAGGAATGGATAAGCCCACTCATGCATGAACAGATTAATAGGGGAATGGATTAATGGGCATCATGGGGGTGGAAACGGCGGCTTTATAAGAAAAGGAAGAGGTGCCTGAGCTAGAACATGAGCACACCCAGTCCCTCACCATGCCACACCCTGTGAAGTCTCAGCCCTCTAGACAGTCCCACCAGCAAGAAGGCCCTCACCAGCTGCAGACTGTTGACCTTGGACTTCTCAGCTCCAGAACTATACGAAATAAATTCCTTTTCTTTATACATTACCCAGTTTCAGGTATTCGGTTATAAGCAATAGAAAATTGACTAAGATAATGTCTTTCCTATCCCATATGGCCAAGAAGAGGCTCATTTCTCCCACAGTAACCTTCCATCAGTTTCCCCAGGGATCTCTCTCTCTCTTTTAAACAATGAAAAATACTGGCTGGACACGGTGGCAAACACCCGTAATCCCAGCACTCTGGGAGGCTGAGGCGGGCGGATCAGGCTGGTTTGAGAGCAGCTTAACCAACATGGAGAAACTCCGTCTCTACTAAAAATACAAAATTAGCCAGGCGTGGTGGCACATGCCTGTAATCTCAGCTACTTGGGAGGCTGACACAGGAGAATCTCTGGAACCCGGGAAGCAGAGGTTGCAGTGAGCCAAGATCACACCATTGCACTCCAGCCTGGGCAAGAAGAGCAAAACTCCATCTCAAAAAAATAAATAAATAATAAATAAACATTTAAAAATACTTAATGCAGGCAAATGAACCTGTATTGTGCGTGTGTGTGTGTGTGTGTGTGTGTGTAAGTGTAATAAAGAATAATGAGATCAACTCCCACGGACCTGTTGGAAAAAGATAATCTCCATTTCCATTTGGGATCCCTGTATGCCTCTCCCTCATCAGTCATTCTTGCTCCACCCCAAACACCTTATTAATTACCTAATGCTAAATAACAAACTAACCCAAAACTTAATGGCTTAAGGAAATAGTCATTGTTTGGTCCTTGAGTCTGCAGGTCAGCAATTTGGGCTGAACTCAGTCCATTCTACTGGTCTCACCTGCGCTCTCAATTGTGCCTTCAGGCAGCTTGCAGCGTACGGCTCTTGAGGGAGTGGGGCTCTAAGATGGCTTGGCTCACACACCTGGCAGTTAGCACGTTATTGGCCAGGGCACCCCAGTTTCCCCATGGTCTCTCCTGCAGGCCAGCACAGGCTTCCTCACATCATAGTCTAAGGGCGCCCGGCAGCAGGAGACGGCAGCCCTCGTACACAAATGCTTTTCAAGCTTCTGTTCATGTTACATTTGCTAATGTCCCATTGGGCAAAGCACATCCCGAAGCCCTGCCCACATTCAAGAGGTAGAAAATCAGACTCCATCTTTCGATGGGAATCACTACCAAAAACAGCTAATTGCTTTTCAATCTACCACACCATTTTTCTAAATTCATCATTCCTTTGCTTTAAGAATTCACCACATTTAGGCCAGGCATGGTGGCTCATACCTGTAATCCCTGCACTTTGGGAGGCCAAGGCGGGTGGATCACTTGAGCTCAGGAGTTCAAGACCAGCCTGGGTAACATGGTGAGACCCCTTCTCTGTGAAAAGAAAAAAAGAATGTATTAAAAAAATAAAAGAATTAACTACATTTGTATGACTGTATCTCTAAACAGTATATTATTTAGCTTTGCATATTTAGGAAACTTATAAAGGAAACCATTATCTATTCTCCAACTTTCTTCTTTCACTTTCTTTTCTCTTTCTTCCTTTCTTCCTTCCTTTCCTTTTCTTTTCTTTCTTGTTTTGTTTTGTTTTTGAGACAGGGTCTCACTCTGTGGCCCAGGCTGGTCTTGAACTCCTGGGCTCAAGCAATCCTCCTGCCTTGACCCCCAAAGTGCTGGGACTGCAGGTGTGAGCCACTGCACCCAGCCTCCAACTTGTTTTTCAGTGATGTTTCTTCTGTATCATGATTTGCACCATTGTTCACAAGAGCCATACATGTTGATGCATGTAGCTCCAGTTCTTTTGTTTTCATTACTGTATTATATTTCATTGTATAATATACCACTTGATGTAAGTATCCTCCTACTAACAGATATTTGGATGATTCCTAATTTGTTGCTGCTGTGAACAGCCTCCTCACATATGTCTTGGTTTCTCTGAATTTCCCCAGGGTACATGCCTAGAAGAGGATATCAACATTTTTAAATTCTTGAGACTGTGTGTTTTCTGTCCTGTAGGCCTGTGAAGCACCTGGAAAAAACCATCTGTGCAGTGGCCCCAGTCCCAGCCTTACCTGGCATGGTAGGTTCCCCATGCCTCTCATTTCTCTTCGGTGAATGTGTTCATCTATCGTTTAGAAAATGCTTACTGAAGGCCTGTTATGTGCTAGGCACTGGACTCCCTATCGGGTTTACAAATAAAAAGTCCCTGCCTTCACGGAGCACACAGCTCATTTGGGAAGACAGACAAGCCGCCAGGCAGCTGCCCTAGAACATGAAAAAGGCTGTGATAGGAACTTTTTAATGGATGCACGGAACAGAGAGAGGGGTCACCTAACTCAGCCCACAGAGGTTGGTGGCAGGGGAGGACAGTGTGTTTTCTGGAGGAGGTGACAGCTGAGCTGAGCCAGAGGCATTGAGGAGGCAGCACCATGGAAGTTCTGGTGCGGCAACAGGAGATTGCTGAGGGATGCAGGTAAGACGACACCTGGGCCAGACCGTGGAAGGTCCTGTACCCTGGGCAGAAGGGTACAGATGTGTCCCTGTGTGGGGTGGGGCTCAAAACAGAGAGGTTGGAGGAGGGGAGCAGCATGTTTAGAGACGGGATGGAGAGTTCGCAGATGAACTCCACATGCTGGGCCACCTGAGGCTGCTGACCAAGGAGAGGGCGCATGCGCGGTTGATCCCCACCTGCAGAGCTGATTTCCCGAGGTTGATCCTTACCTGCAGAGCAGATTCCCCGGTCCTTGGTCCTTACAGGGCCCACTGAGGGAAATGCAGGCCTGGAGAGAAAGTCTGTGATTCCTGGTGTGGCCCTGCAGAGGGCGAGGGGCCTACAGGACCCCCAGGGGAGGCTCCAAGAGAGCCCAAGGCTGAAAATGTAGATTTCATGCTCACCAGCAAGGTGGAGTGAGTGGTGGCTGAAGTGCGGTGGGGGCGGGGGGCGGGGACAGCAGGTTTCTCTTGTTAAAGAGATGCAGTGAATAGGGAATAGGGAGGACGTTGCCATGGGCACTACCATCACTTACAGGACCTGGAAAAGCAGTTCCCAAAGTGACTGAGAGGGGCCCCACCAGGGAAAACCGCATGGGGACAGTCCTGCAAGCCCAGAGAGGAGAGTTTGAAGGAAGTGAGAGTGGTGTCCTGTGCTGCAGAAAAACCAAGAACACATTGGAGACAGGGGGAGGGAGACAGAGGGTGGGAGGTGGGGGAGTGGACAGGGTGTGGAAAGGGGAAGTGGCGCGGCCCCTGGATGAGGATGTCAGGTCAAAGGGGGTGAGTCCTTTCTAAGGATGGGGTGAGTTTAGTATGTTCATTACAGAGAGGAAAGAGCCCAGGCAGGAGGGAGTCCCCAGCTCGGATCCCAGGCCAGGAGAGGCTGTTAGAGGAGCAGGGTCACGAGGCAGTGGGAGGGAAAGGCGGGAGCACAGGTGAGAAACGGAATCTTGGCCAAATAAAGGGTGAGCTCTTCAGCAGAGATGAAAAGAACTTGGAAGAGACACTAGGGAAAGGGGGAGGGATGGGTAACCCTGGAGCAGATGACATGTGGAGGAGGGCCTGCTGGCTGAGGGGGACCCCGAGGAGTCAGCACATGTGTGTGCAGTCCCCAGCAGCCCTGGATGGATCTGGAGGCAGGGACCCAAGATGTTTTTGTTTTTTTTAATTTTTATTTCTTTATTTTTATAGACAGGGTTTCACCACGTTGGTCAGGTTGGCCTTGAACTCCCGACCTCAGGTGATCCGCCCGCCTTGGCCTCCAAAGTGCTTGGAATACAGGCGTGAGCCACCACGCCCAGCCTGACCCAAGATGTTTTATGTCCAGCTGCTTCTCTCATGCCTCACTGGGGTGACCACTACACTCGACCTTCCTGAGAGGGTCAGAGTCCAGTAGAAGCCCCTGTTCACCATCTCTTTGCTTCCCAGGTGCTCATCTTTTCCAAGAATGGCTCCGTGTGCCTTATGGATGTAGCTAAGCCTGAAACCATCTGTGCCTTTGCCCCCCCAGGAGGCTTTCCTCCGGAGGCCCCCTGGGAGCCAGTGTTCGTCGTGTCTCGACACCATCCATGTTTCCTGCTCCGAGGTACAGAAAGAAACAAGGGCTGATGCCTACTGACCACTTCCCCGACTTCCTTAGTTCTTCACAAACAGAGGGTAGCCCCTCCGATCTCCTCCTTGCTCTGTGTCCCCCTCCACCATAGGCCAAAGAGGGTACCAAGCTCAGTCCTCACAGGGCACGTCGATGAAATGCCAGCAGGGTCTTCTCTCTGAAGTCACCACTCAACTAACATGACCCAGCTTTATGAGCAGAGAGCAGCCCACATACTCACACAGACTGCAGAGCCCACAGAGAGAGCGGCTCTCACACAGAGCACGTGTTCTTGTTTCATCACAGGAGACTATTCACAAGACACTGAGTCCACCGACGATGCTGAGATCCAGTATTCTGTTTTCTATTTTAATTTTGAGGCCTGCCCATTCCTGGAAAATATCTCAAAAAATTGCACCATTCCTCAAAGGGACTTGGATGACATGGCCTTCCCCCAGGCACTGCCGTTGGAGAAAAGATGTGAGCGTTTCCTCCAGAACAGGTAAAGGGCTCTGTGTCTGCACCCCCTCCCGCATCTGGGGTTTTCTCTAGATTGAGGGATAGTGGGGTTTGTTTTATGGTAAATCCTTTCAGCCTTGAAATTTCCCCTAAGTGAAGGGTTCTACCGTATGCTAGCCCATGAGCTGCACTCCACCTCACATGTAGATTGGTAGAAAAGGGGTAATTAATTCAAGCTGGTAGAAAAGAAGGGCTTCCAGTTGGTGTTTTCTTGTTGTCAAGATCATCATTTTAACTTTGTCAATTCCCTCTTAAAAGTATGTTTAGGCCAGGCACGGTGGCTCATGCTGTAAGCCCAGCAATCTGTGAGGCTGAGGCGGGCAGACTGCTTGAGCTCTGGAGTTCAAGACCAGCCTGGCCAACATGGTGAAACCCCATCTCTACAAAAAATACACAAAATTAGCTGGGCATGGTAGCACATGGCTTTGGTCCTACCTAATCTGGAGGCTGAGCTGGGAGAATCACTTGAACCTGGGAGGCAAAGGTTGCAATTGCAGTGAGCCAAGACTGTGCCATTGTACTCCAGCCTGGGTGATAGAGCCAGACCCTGCCTCGAAAAAAAAAAGAAAGTATGTTTGGGTTATTAGACACAATCACTAAGATGGGATTGGCAAACTATGACCTGTAGGCCACATCCAGCCTACTGTCTGGTTTTATAAATAAAGTTTTATTTGAACACAGCCGTGCCCATTTCTATATGTATTATCTGTGGCTGCTGTGTGCCACAGAAGTATAGAAGGCTGTGAAGGAGACAGCATGACATATAAGGTCTAAATTATTTCCATTCTGGGCCTTCACAGAAAATGTTTGCCAACCCGTGATCTAACACCCCATCTTTTACCGTCATTCAGATAAACGGTTATGGTGCGCTTCTCCTCTTCCCCTTCACGCTCTCCCTAATCCTGCAGGCACCGTTCGCTTGCCCTCCTTTCTGCTATCAAAGCATAAGGAACGGTATTGACGCCATTCTGGAGAAATAGGTGTCTCTTCTAATCCATCTCACAACACATTTCTGGTGATTTGCAAATCCTTGCTGATGATTCCTGTTGTGATCTGACCACACATTTTGGATAGATTGAGGTCATCAGTGGAGCCCTGGGTCCTCGTCCCGGGCCTGCCACTATAGAAATAGGTGGTGCTGGCAGACCCCTTTCCTCCCAGGGCCCTGATGTCCCTATGTATGTAACGTGACCTCTGAGATCTGTGATCTTTCCAATCACCATAATGTCCCTTCACGACTGTTTCCCCCTTTCTCTATTTAGACTCTTTCCTCAGGGAGGTCTGAAGTAGAATGGTTAAGATATGCAGGTCTGAAGCCAAACACAACCACTTACAATGAGACCTTGGGCGAGTTACTTTGCCTCTCAGAGGTTCAGTTTTTTCATTCAGTTATAAAACACATATTGTGCATCTGTGATGTGCCAGGCTGTGTTCTGGCCATTTTAATGATGCCTGAGTTTTAGGGCTTGAGTATTAAGTGGGATGACACGTGGAAAGTACCAGGCACGGGGTGGTTGCTCAGTAAATGGCGGGTATGACCATGATGATGGTTCCCTACTAATCCAAGTTCATGCCTGGGAGAACTCAACATCACCACTAGGTGACACCATAGCGCCTCTCCGCCTTCCTGTTCATCAAGTCGTTCCTGTGCGGCAGGGGTGGCTGGGAGGCTGTCAGCGCGCCCTGGAGGGAAATGTCCCTATTCCTCAGGAGAGGAATGTCATCGTGAATCTTGGGGGAGGGAGACAATGAAGAAGGGGATGGTTGACACTGGCCCCCACTAAAGGTTTACCAAGAAGGTTTAGCTGCTCTTCACTGGGGAGGGTTCCTATTCTAACTCCTGATGACCTGCTCTTAAGAGATGCAGCTGTGCTGGTGGTGATGGCTCACACCTGTAATCCCAGCACTTTGGGAGGCAGAGGTGGGAAGACTGCTTGAGTCTGAGGGTTCAAGCCCAGCCTGGGCAACATACAAGACCCCCATCTCTATGTTTTGTTAATTTTTTTAATTAAAAATTTTTTAAAAAAGAGAGATGCAGCTGAAGAATTTACAGAGACATGACATAACGTTCCTACAACTTACTTTCAAGTGGTCCAGAAAAATATTGATAGAGAAAGAGAGGGAGATAAAAACGTTCACAACAGGCGAATCTAGGTAAAGTTTCATTGTATTACTTGCAACTTTTCTATAAGTTTGAAATTTTTCTAAATAAAAAGATGGAGAGAGGTTATAACATTTTATGGTATAATCCTGATCCTAAGTAAAAGAGAGAGAAGGCTGGGAATGTATACTCCGGTAGCAACATTGATTATATGCAGGTCATAGAAGTACGTGTGGTTTTCTTTCTTTGTGTTTTCCCTGTTTGCAACTTTTCAAAAAAAAAAAAAGTACTGTTTTGGCAAATAGATTAAAAAGAATGATGAAGAAATTAGTGAAGAGCATGAGGTTTGGTCTAGTCCGTAATAAGTAGTTCTCCTGAGAAGGGGGTCTTGGCTTGGAGCTTTCTGATGCCCACCTAGAGCCTCTGAGACCCCCTTGCTGAAAGAGTTTGTTTCCATTTCTCTTGATTCTTGTCTAACCCCCTCCTCTTACTGGCCTAGAAGTGTCAGCCTTGCTAGTTACCCAGGCCAACAGGCCGCCCTACTTGTGGGAAAGGACCAAGAGCCAGCAGCTGAAGCTCTGGGCGGCTCATCTTCCACCTGACCACAGGCTAATTGTTGACACTTGTCACCCTCAACCAAAGGCACCTAGTCCACAGACACCTGCTGAACCCATGAATGTCTCTTCAAGTGTAAAACTACTACGTCAACGAGAGTAATTTCCCATTGCAAAAAAGTGTATTCGTTATTTCCGAGTTGTTACATATTCACTTGTAGAAAACTGGAAAACAGGCCGGGCGTGGTGGCTCACGCCTATAATCCAAGCACTTTGAAGGCCAAGGCAGGCGGATCACCTGAGGTTGGGAGTTCAAGACCAGACTGACCAACATAGTGAAACCCTGTCTTTATTAAA
>NW_016107334.1:631979-646579 GCF_001604975.1 Cebus imitator | reverse complement strand
AGACAGCTCTCACTCTGTCACCCAGGCTAGAGTGCAGTGACACTGTCATGGCTCTTTGTAGCTTTGACCTCCATGGGCTCAGGTGATCCTCCTGCCTCAGCCTCCCAAGTATCTGGGACCACAGGCCTGAGCCACCACACCTGGCTAATTTTTGCATTTTTTATAGAGACAGGGTCTTACTATCTCACCCAGGCTGGTCTTGAGTTCTTGAGATGAAGCGATCCACCCACCCAAGCCTCCCAAAGTGCTGGCGTGAGCCACCTTACTTGGCTCTCCCCAACATTTTATGATGAAAATTTTCAAACACCCAGAAGCTCTGAAAAAACTTTGAGTGAACACCAGTATACCTACATCCTAGATTCTGTCACTAACCGTCAGCTCTCCTGGTCTAATCATTACATATCCATATATGCCCCAATTATTTTAAGCCTCTTTTTTTTTTTTCTGTTTACTCCTGTGTCTGTAATAGTTTGGCCATTGGCCCTGTCCATGTGACAATAGACTGCTTCAGACATTCAATGGTCTGTCCAAATTGCTTTCACAAAACCAGTGGTGGGACTTTTGTAAACAGCCAGTGTGAAACGGAGCCTGCCTTCAGGGCTTCCAGAGAAAGCCAGTTAGCACCAAATGTGCCACCCCCACCCCTGGGGGCCTGGCTTCTGCTCCTTCCAGCCCAGGCCTCAGGGGCACCATGTCCATCTGGCTCGACTTCCTGTCGAGTTCAGAGTCCCACTTCTCTGGCTGGGTCACTTTTGATCACAAGAGGGAATTTTCAGGGTACCAGGAAACAGAAACAAAGCTGTTTCCCCATATTCCCTGTGAACAGCAGACCAAGCACGATTCCGGTTGTACGAGTCCCCCAGCTTTCTGCCAGAAGGTGGCCTGGGGATGACCAGCAGTCCAAGATCCACTTAGAACACAGCTCCCTTGGTGAGCGGAGGGGAGTGGGGGAGCCCTGTGTGGACACTGGGTAACATTTTCCTCAAGGCTGGAGGAGGAGGGTGGGGAATGATATTCTGACCCCTTTATTACTATCCTTAGGGCTAAAATTATGGGCCTATCTTCATTTTCCTTTGCCTTATTTGAGAAACAAAGGGATGAATCTCTCCCAAAATTTTGTGTAGTTACATAGACCCCAGGTATGCAGCCTGAGGTCACCCTCAGTCTCCTGCTACCTCCCACCCTGGCTGCGAAGGCCAGAGCAGCCATCTATAGCTCAGGACTGTTTTAATTGGGAAACTGAGGAAGCTGAGCATCTGTCATTTATGTTGTAAATTTCTGTCTCTTCTCCTGTGACTTGCTCTGGCTCCTCTTCCTAGAGATGGCTCATTTTCTTTGGATTTTAAGAGTTCTTTGTTAAGACATTGCAAATCATTTTTCCTGGTTTGTCTTTGGATTGGAGGTGGTTTGATTGATTAGCCACACAGAAGTTTTAAGTGTCATGTGCCTGGAATCCTGTCTCATCCCTTAGGCTTCACTGAGGAGTGGTTGTAAAGAGTCTCAAACTCGGCCAGGCACGGTGGCTCACGCTTGTAATCCCAGCACTTTGGGAGGCCGAGAAGGGTGGATCACGAGGTCAAGAGATCGAGACCATCCTGGTCAACATGGTGAAACCCCGTCTCTACTAAAAATACAAAAATTAGCTGGGCATGGTGGCACGTGCCTGTAGTCCCAGCTACTCGGGAGGCTGAGGCAGGAGAATTGCCTGAACCCAGGAGGCGGAGGTTGCGGTGAGCCGAGATCGCGCCATTGCACTCCAGCCTGGGTAACAAGAACGGAACTCTGTCTCAAAAAAAAAAAAAAAGAGTCTCAAACTCAGGGTGCGACCTCTGGGATTTGGCGGCCTGGGCGGGAGGAGGGTGAAGATGGTTAGGAGGGGAGGCAAGGGCAGGGGGGAGCCTGACTCTGGCGCCCTCTAGCTGTATGACTGGATCAAACCTCAATGACCTTTTTAAAACTGGTAATGCTACTATCTCCTCACAGGACACGTGCCTGGCACACTGAGTAAAGGTTAGCCATCCATATTTTTTATGAGATATACAGAAAGCGCTTCTGCACAGCAACATCGTATTTTTATTTTATTTTTTTTTGAGACAGAGCCTCGCTCTGTCGCCCAGGCTGAAGTGCAATGGTGTGATCTCAGCTCACTGAAACCTCCGCCTCCCAGGTTCAAGTGATTCTCCTGCCTCAGCCTGCCAAGTAGCTGGGATTATAGGCACGCACCACCACACCCTGCTAATTTTCATATTTTTAATACAGACGGGGTTTCACCATGTTGGCCAGGCTGGTCTCGAACTCCTGACCTCATGATCTGCCCGCCTCGGCCTCCCAAAGTGCTGGAATTATGGGCATGAGCCACCACGCCTGGCCCAACATCATATTTTTAAAAGCACTCATGTTAACTGGGCACGGTGGCTCACGCCTATGATCCCAACACTTTGGGAGGTTGCAGCTGGAGGACTGCTTAAGGCCAGAAGTTCGACACCAGTCTCAGCAACATATTGAGACCCTCACCTCTACAAATAATAATGATAAAATTTTAAAATTAGCCAGGCTTGGTGGTCCCAGCTGTGGTCCCAGGTACTTGAGAGATGGAGGAAGGAGATCTCTCGAGCCCTGGAGGTGGAGGCTGCAGTGAGCTGTGATGGCACCGCTGTGCTCTTCCGTCTTTCACAGCCTGTTCTCGTTCCACCTGTGTGGCTGCCTCCTGCATGCTCACTTATGATGCCGCGTTGTTCGACCAACTAACCACCACTTATTTATCAGCATCGGCATAAATAGTATGACAGTTCACCTTTATTGAGCACTTATGAGATGCCAGGTGCTGTGCTGAGTGCTTTGCAGGTACCATTTTATTTATTACGATAATTATTATCCCCAGGATAGTGAGAAAGCTGAGGCTTATCGAGGTCAAATTGCCCATCTAATATCACCAGCTTCTAAGGGAAGGCCAGGGTTTGAACACAAGCACTTTAAGTCCAAAGTCTGACTTTCTAACCTGCAGACCACCTCTCTGCCTCTCCCCTGCCCATCCTCTCCCACACATGGGTGAGGATGCCCATGTACCAAGACATTCATGGCACCCTGATGGTCCTTGCAAAAGTCTGGAAGCTGAAGTGTCATCAATAGGGGTGAAGGAGGCGGCAAGACAGCAAGTGCTGCCCAGAAGTGATTTCTAGGACCGATTTGAAAGGAAGAAAGCAAGGTGCAGGGCCGTGTGCTGATACTTCCGTTTATGTGTTGAAAAGATCATAGGCATGTCTATGCTTGCGTGTGTGTAAAAATCTTAATGTGTAAGAAACTATTAACTACAACTGCTTTGGGAACAGAATATAAGGATCTGAGGTAAGAGGGAGATTTACTTTTGATTGTATATCCACCTGCGTTCTTTGATTTTATTTACGTTTATTTATCTTTTATTGTATTAACATTTTTTTTTTTTTTGAGACAGAGTTTGCTCTTGTCGCCCAGGCTGGAGTGCAGTGGTGCAATCTCAGCTTGCTGCAACCTCTGCCTCCCGGGTTCAAGCAATTCTCCTGTCTCAGCCTCCTGAGTAGCTGGGATTACAGGTGCCCGCCACCACATCCAACTAACTTATTATTTGTAGAATAACAAAAATTCTATGTTGACCAGGCTGGTCTTGAACTCCTGGGCTCAAGTGACCCTCCCACCTTGCCTCACAAAGTTCTGGGACTACAGACATGAGCTACCGTTCTCAGCCTAAAAGAAACCATTTTAGAAACAGGGAGTTCTACTTAGATTGGCAGAGTTAAGGTCAAAAATATAAAGTAGACATTGCTACTTTATCTTCAGCCCTTTCCTTTAAGAGGCAAATGAGCATAAAATATGGGTGCATGTTGCTTGGTTCTGAGACAGTGAAGGAATTTCTCCAGTGTTTAAATATATTCATATAACCAGTTATATAAATCTAAATATAAAACCTGTCTCCAATACATTTTTAATATAGCATTCACCATCTCTGTGAAAGGTTGGACATTACCAGTCAGGTGTGGCGGCTCACAGCTGCAATCCCAGCACTTTGGGAGGCTGCAATGGAGGATTGCTTGAAGCCAGGAGTTCAAGATTAGCCTCAGTAACATAGCAAGACCCCATCTCTACATCGACATCTATAAATAAAAAATTAACTCATTAATTAAAAGCTTATCTCCACATAGATGTCTCACATGCAGAGACTCAAATCAAAGCAATGACCATTGTCTTTCTCCCCCGAAGTATTCCTCTCCTTGTTCAGCTAAGCATTTTCACTTCATCCACCCACATCTTCCCCAGAACACCCCACCAACACCCCTCCACCCTGCTAAGCATTCCCGTCTCTGCCACCATGAGGGGTGAATCTTGGGCTTCTCTGATTTTTCTGTAGTGAACGTGTACGTATTTATTTTATTAAAACAACTCTTACTTTTTAAAAGATCCAACTTGGCCAGTCACGGTGACTCACGCCTATAATCCTGGCACTTTGGGAGGCCGAGGCGGGTGGATCACCTGAGGTCGGGAGTTCAAGACCAGCCTGACCAACATAGAGAAACCCAGTCTCTACTAAAAATACAAAATTAGCCAGGCATGGTGGCACATGCCTGTAATCTCAGCTACTTGAGAGGCTGAGGCAAGAGAATCGCTTTAACCTGGGAGGCGGAGGTTACAGTGAGCTGAGATCATACCATTGCACCCCAGCCTGGGCAACAAGAGTGAAACTCCATCTCAAATAAATAAATAAATATATAAAAGACCTAACTCAAACCATCTTTATAAAAGTTGGAATCATACAGTGTGTCTTTTTGTGACTGGCGTATTTCACTGAGTGCAATGTCCTCAAGAGTCTTCCCTGGTGGAGCATGTGTCAGGACGTCCTCTTTTTCAGTCTGAATGTTCCATGGGGGGTGATACCACAGGTTGTTTGCAAACAGCCTTTCAGTTCCCCAGTTTGCCATCCTGTCTATCCATGCGCACCTCACGGGTTAGAATGCTAGACCCATGGCTCCTCAGGAAAGGCCTTCTGAGCACCTGCTGTGTACCAGGCTGAGTCCTGAGGACACAGGGATGAGGCAGGCATGTCCTCTGAGTTTCTCGCAGGAGCACGGGGTGGTCAAGGCCTGCCCTGGGGGCCCGGGAGCTGGGGGAGTGAGGGCAGATTCCTCTCATCATAGTTGTGTGGTCCTCAGCTATCGGAAACTGGAGAAGAACCCGGAGAAAGAGCAGGAGCACTGGACCCGGCTCCGGAGGTACTCCTGCTTGCTCCAGAGAGAGAACTTCAAGAAGGAAGCTGCCACCACCCTGGGCTCTGAAAAGGTTTCAGTCACTGGGCAGCCGCTCCCAGGACACTGAGGCCAAGAGGAATGAGACAGAGCCACAGCTGCACAGGCCTGCACTCGGAGCCTGGGGCCTCCGCAGGGCCGGCAAGGGGAACTCAGCCTCTTGTCAGAGCCCTCAGGTGGGTGGATGTGTCACCGAAATAAACAGCGATATTATCTCAGACTCCCAAGTTACTGTGGTGTGTAACCCATTGTTCCCACCCAGTCCAGACCCCAGCGGGGCCCAGATGATGGTTTCAACTCGAGTCCCAGGCCTGGTGAGGGCCACTCACCTCCTAGGCCCTGGAGAGCCATTTTCCTCCGATGAGCGGACGCCCCACGCCAGCGACTGTGAGGCCCCCTGTCCTCTCCAGCCACTTCTCACACCTGTATAGAACAGCTTTGAGGAGCTGAGGCCACGCAGCTATGAGAGGCTAAGTGGGAGGGAGAGGTGGCAGGCAGGCCAGAGCTAGGCCACTGCTGCCCCCAGAACGCTAGAGGAGGCTGGGCAGAGAGACGCCTTGCTCTTCTCTAGCAACTGCCCTCCCAGAAAAACCAGCCAGAGGGGTCCCCAGCAGCCCCAGGGATCCAGGACACCACGTGGAGCCTTTGAGGCTACGGTAGGTCACATGTCCCAGCCTGGTCCTAGGCCTGCCTGGCCTCTCGGATGTAAACTACCCAGGAGACTGACTGCACGAAGGGCTTGCAGTGGCAGCTGCTTCTGTGGCCCTGTCCACTTCCTCCCTGGGCCACACACCACATCCCTTGTTGGCCAGACACCTCCCATATGGCACTGATACTGGCTGGCTGACTGTCCCCTTGGATGAAGGGATCCCCGCCTGAGACACTCTGGCCCTGTCTACACCCCACCATGGGAATGAAATACAACAGGCAGCGTAGCTCTTGGCGTAATTCCCTCTACACAGCAGGTGCTCTGGCAGCTCTCTGGGGATGAGGGAGGAGAATTAGGAAGATGGTCTTGGCTTACACATCACCTAAACGTGACGAGGAACCAACATTTCTGTGGTTTGTGTATTTACATCTAAGCCTAAAGCAACCTTGTGGAACACAGAAGTTACTGTTATCCCCATTTTACAGAGAAGATAATTGAGACTCAGGATACACAGAACAGCCTGCGCCAAGTCTCCATGGCTTTCCACAGCAGATGCTAGAAACCCAACTCAGTTTCTACCTTTAGCAAAACGGGGTGTGTTGGCTCCAATCGCTTCGCCATCTAGGAGTCATGCCAACAGTGTGGCTGGATCCCAGGTGTTGAGATCACACCGGAGTCTCCCTCCGCCTCTCAGTTCTACTCCCCCTTCAGGCAGACCTTCTGCCTTGGTGACACCAGGAGCACCCAGCGGGCCACCCCTTCCAGTGGTTCTGGCAAGGCCCTGAGCCACCTCCTTACTGGCCTGCCTGCGGTCTCTCTCCTGAACTGCTCACTGTCATGATGGCTGGATCTGAACGCAGCCCTTCCCAGCATACCACCCACCCTGCCTGGCTCTGAGACAGTCTACCATCCACGCTGAGGGACAACTGTGGACCACCACCCCTCTTCTTCAGCTCCCATGTTCACACTGGAACCTTGGCCTGTCCTTGAATGCGCTGCCCTCCTTTACATGTTGTCCCATCAGCATCCACAAAGAAGCCACACATGCACACAGCCTCACATGCGCAGCCTCACATGCGCACAGCCTCACGTGCACCTCACATGCACACAGCCACACATGCACACAGCTTCCACACCTCCACACACCCATCCACGCGCACAGCGTACACACATCCACATCCACACAGCATCCACACCTCCACAGTATCCACACCTCCACACACCCATCCATGCACACAGTGTACACACATCCACATCCACACAGCATCCACACCTCCACACGGAATCCACACATCCACACCCATCCATGTGCATAGTGTACACACATCCACATCCACATAGCATCCACACCTCCACACAGTATCCACACCTCCACACACCCATCCATGCACACAGCGTACACACATCCACATCCACACAGCATCCACACGTCCACACAGCATCAACATATCCACAGCTCCACACATTTACACAGCATTCCACATCCACACAGCATCCACACAGCATCCCACAACCACACATCCACACCTCCACACATCCACACATCCACACCACACATCGACACAGCATCCACACATCCACACCACACATCGACAGGGCATCCACACATCCACACATCATCCACACATCCATACCTCCACACAGCATCCACACATTCACACTTCCACACATCCACACAGCATCCACACAGCATCCACACATCCACACCTCCACACAGCATCCACACCTCCACACCTCCACACAGCATCCATACCTCCACACAGCATCCACACCTCCACACAGCATCCACACATTCACACCTCCACACCTCCACACATCATCCACACATCCACACAGCATCCACACAGCATCCACACCTCCACACCTCCACACAGCATCCACACCTCCACACATCCACACAGCATCCACACATCCACACAGCATCCACACATCCACACATCCACACAGCATCCACACATTCACACCTCCACACCTCCACACAGCATCCACACATCCACATATTCACACCTCCACACCTCCACACAGCATCCACACATCCACACATCAACCACTCATCCACACAGCATCCACAAATCCACACAGCATCCACACATCCACACAGCATCCACACATCCACACAGCATCCACACATCCACACCTCCACACAGCATCCACACCTCCACACATCCACACAGCATCCACACCTCCACACATCCACACAGCATCCACACATCTACACATCCACACCTCCACACAGCATCCACACATTTACACCTCCACACAGCATCCACACATCCACACATTCACACCTCCACACCTCCACACAGCATCCACACATCCACACATCATCCACACATCCACACAGCATCCACATCCACACCTCCACACAGCATTCACACCTTCACACATCCACACAGCATCCACACCTCCACCCAACATACACGCTGCAGCCACACATCCCTGTCTCAGTGTGGAGTGACACTTGTGGTCCACAAGCAGAAGCCGGTTCCCTGCTAACCATGACACTGGTGGCCGGCATGTGTTAGGAACGTTATTTTACACATTTTACACACACAGCCCCCCGCCACAGCGTGCATTAGGAGCATTATTTTACACACACACCCTACCTTGTTGCCATGGCTCTTGCAAAGACAGGCGTCATCAACCCGCGTAGCTGACCCCGTCCCCGGGGGCTGCATACTAGCTCCCTGTACTACAGCTTCTGCGTGTAAAACGGGAAGAGTGCAAACCCATCCTAAGCCACAACATTTGAAATTAGATGGCGCATTTCAGGCAATAAGCACACAGCCTGGCCAAGGGTCGCTGCTCGGGAAATGTGCGTTTCCCTGCGCTGGCTTCTTGCCAGGTGGCCCTGCGACAGCAGCTCCCCGCAACAGGAGGGAGGCTGGGGACCAGAGGGCAGCTAGCTGGCCTCAACGGGCGCCCCCGTGCCGTGAGGTCCCTCTCACTAACCCTCCACGGCACGCAGGGCCTGGCCCAGACCACTCCATACTGGGGCACCCTGCCTGGGCCTTGGGGGAGGTGAGGTACCCCCGGAACCCTGTGTTCTTGAGACAAGCTGGTGTTCAGCTGTAGCGAGGTGATTACGCACACAGGTCAGCCCACCACCTGCAGCCTTTTCCTCAACCCTCCTGTAGCTGGGCTTACCTCGCAGCTGGGCTGAGAACTGAGGCGGGAGAGGCTCCCCTACCACCCGGCACGGGGTGCCTACCTGGACGCTGGCTACTGTGGTCGGCTCTGTGAACGGTCACAGGGTTTCCTCCAGGTGCGGAAGGGGCTGGCCGGGATGGGGGATGGGGACGCCGGCGCTGAGAGAGGCGCCCCTTCCTATCTCCAGTCCTGTCTGGGCAGCTATTAGAGGGACCTTGTTAATGAAAATTCACACCTGGGTGCTAATAAACAGTGGGACCCTCCCAGGCGTTGAGCCGGAGGAGAAGTCCTCTGCAGGGAAAGGGGCTGGCCAATGAGCCCCACTTAACTGTGAAAAGACTTGCTAATAACTTTAATTCCCCATCCTAAAACGCAAGGCCTTTGCCATGCAAATAGACCTTCTAAGCTGGGTCGGCTCCAGAAAACTTCCCGCTGCCCAGTTAGGGTCCCGGGAGGGAAGTGAGAGATGGGCCAGAGAGCAGGAGAGGCAAAGGTGTGAGGTCCCACCCCGCTGCGGGCCTGGCTTTTGGAGTCCACTCTCTGTGGCTAAGCCCCAGCCAAGGTGTGCCCTGCCTGGACTGGATCCCTAAACTCCAGATCTGGGACCCGATCCCACTTTGCTTGACTGCCCCTCCTGGCCTGGGCCAGAGTCCCGGAAGTGACCTCTGAAGCGCTGAAAAATGAGCTCACCAGTATCAGCGGATGCGCCGATAAACCAACAGAGATGTAGCCAACAATGGAAGAGTACTGGGCAATAAAAAGAAATGGTCTGCTGGGCGTGCTGGCAAGCGCCTGTAATCCCAGTACTTCGGGAGGCTGGGGCTGGTGGATCACCTGAGGTCAGGAGTTCGAGACCAGACTGGCCAACATGTGAAACACTGTCTCTACTAATAATACAAAAATTAGCTGGGTGTGGTGGCGGGCGCCTGTAATCCCAGCTACTCGGGAGGCTGAGGCAGGAGAATCGCTTGAACCTGGGAGGCAGAGGTTGCAGTGAGCCGAGATCACGCCACTGCACTGCAGCCTGGGAGACAGGAGCAAAAACCCCGTCTCAAAAAAAAAAAAAAAAAGAAATGAAATTCTGACACAGGAGGCAGCATCATAAGCCTTCAAAACACTGTGCTCAGCCACAGAAGCCAGACACAAAAGGCCAGATTTTGCGATTCCTTTTATGTGAAATGTCCAGAAAAAGTAAACCTATAGAGACAGACACTAGATGACTGAGTGGCAGGGGCTGGGAGGAGAATCGTGGGGAGTGATGCTAACAGGTACTGCTTTCTTTGGGAGGGGTTGAAAATGTTCTAAAATTAGGGACAATGATTGCACACCTCTGTGGATATACTAAAACCGTTCTGTTGTTAAGAGGGAATTTTATGGCATGAGAATTGTATCTTAAAGCTCTTATAAAGGCAAACACTAAGGACTGTGTTCCAGACATTTGAAGGAGAGGAGGGGAGAACTGGGTATCCAGAGAGGCTACATCCCTTCTCCCCACACACCCACCAAGCGTGAGGGTTCCCAACACCCTGGTCTGGATGAGGACAGGCTTCCTGGGATCAAGTCTCCCCTCTCCTTTTTTATTTTTTTGAGACAGAGTTTTGCTCTTGTTGCCCAGGCTGGAGTGCAACAGCGCGACCTCAACTCATTGCAACCTCTGCCTCCTGAGTTCAAGTGATTTTCCTGCCTCAGCCTCGCAGGTAGCTGGGATTACAAGCGCTCGGTCCCATGCCCGGCTCCCCTCTCCTGCTCCCTGATATGAATCCAGCAAACGACAGGAGGGCAGCTGCCTGTGCGGACTCCAGTGCAACCCGTGAGCCCCTCACTTCACCCCAGCTGGGCCTCTAGGAGGTCGTGGTTACATAAACTCAGGACAGCCACATCGTTACGTATGTTCCTAAGCTACAAGGGGGAAAAACCAGAGAAAAGGGAGATAGGAAAATGCAGGGGAGGCAGAGGGGGGGCGTTCAAAGCCAGGCTGCTCCAGTGCATGGAGAATAAGGCCCCAGGATCCAAGAAAGTGACCCCTTGGAGCTGCTGTCCCTCAGGCCCTAATATGAATGGAGCTGGCAAAATCATACCAGAGCTGAGAGCTGGGACTCTGAAGCCTAGCTTCAGAGTGGGCTTGAGTGCTGACTCTCATTCTTCTGTAAAACTGTCCAGTATGACATGTATTAGGTATCTGATGTACATACAATAAATAATAAGAGAGTTGTATTTCTACAGAGATATTTTGGTTTTAACCAGTTCCCCACCAAGTTCAAAGAAAAGATGAGCAGATTCTACTTACCAGCGCCTTCTCCTAGGTCGCCCCTCCCCACCCCTTCCAGGCTAACCCATCTGGACTAGGAGATGCTGAGCCAGGACTGGGGGCAAGGCCAAAGGGGTCTGGGCCTCCGGGGATGGACGGGGCGGGGGGGGGGGACCGGCTAAAGATTGCAAGAACCCCTCCCAACTCTCCCATGCTCTTCTTTGGAGAGAGGGAGCCGTGTCCACGGGGAGGAAGAAGAAATGGCCAACTGACACCAGCACAGTTTATTCACAAATAAATAAATTCACATCAGGCAGAGCTTCCTGCTTGCCTCAAAGCGTCTAACCCTATGGGTCCCTCCATGGAGGGGGGGCGCTGGGAAGAACCGGCGCGGTGGGGACGGCTCTCACCCGCAGCAATGTCCCTGCTGGGATCGCGGTGCCCTCTTCCAGAAAAGGCAGTTGGCAGAGGAACCACCTCGAAGGTGCTGAGGCCACAACAGCCTCACTGCTCACAGAGAGGGCGTCAGTTGTCCGCTATCATTGGGCTCCTCTGGCCGGCAGCCACTCCAAGGCGAGAGGGGCATCCAGGTCTCCAGCAGGGCCAGCACGTCGGCGGGAAGGAGCTGCAGGGAGAAAGAGGACAGCGCAAGCCTCAGCACCGGTGGCCTCGTGAGCGTGTGCGCGCTCGTGGGCTCCACCCTAGCAGTCCCCTGCCCTCCCTCTTGGCGCCCTGGCCATACTATAGAGGCCAAGCTGCGGGCAGGGAGCGCTACGGTGCCCGGTCCTGGCCGTGGCGGGTGGTGGGGCTGTGCGCGGGGGCAAAGGGAAGGCACTAACCGCGGACGGCGGGCTCGGCTCCATCGCCTGCCCTTCCAGGCACGTCGCATCGGCGAAGAGCGCAGGCGGGTCGCGCAGCTCGGGCGCGTGTCGGGCTCCGGGGCAGGCGGGCGGGGACCCCCAGGACGCCCCGGCGCAGACAGCGAAGCCCAGGCCCAGCCCGCGCCCCTGTCCCGGCCCCGGCCCCGGCCCCGGCCGCGGCCCGGGCTCCCACCCCTCCTTTTCCGTCTGACTCTGCGCGGGGCCGCCGTCCAGGCACAGCGGGCAACCCCGAGGGGACCCCGCGTCTCCGTGCTGCCGGCGTCGGCGCTGCAGACTCTCCTCGCTGAGGCCCAGCACGGCCGACAGGTGGCCGATGTAGCGGATAGCCAAGCGCAGCGTCTCGATCTTCGTCAGGCTCTGGCCAGCGGGCGCCAAGGACCGCGGCAGGAAGCGGCGCAGCTCGTGCAGGGCGCGGGCCAGCGTGCGCATGCGCAGTTTCTCCCGCTCGCTGGCGCTCTGCCGCTGGCCGCTACCCTGGCGGCTGCTGCGCGCTCTGCGTTTCCCCACTGTCCCGGCGCCGGGGTCTGGGCGGGCGCCGGGCCGCGCGAGGCTCGGCACGGGGCTGCCCCACGAGTCTGGGGACGACGGAGCGGAGCAGTCCCTTTCGGAGGACGGCGGCGGCCGAGCCGGGCCCCAGGCCGCGGAGAACATCCAGGACTCACACAGCGGCTGGGCCATAGCGGCGGCGGCACGTCTGCCGGCCCGGGACTGGCGACCGCTTTATGCCGCGCCAGAGGTGTGAAGTGGCCCCTTCCAGGCCGCATCAGCACATCAAAGCAGACTCGGGGCCGGGAGGGGGCGGAGCCCGACCCTTTGCATCCACTGGGGGCCAAGGTGTCAGCTCCTTGGTGCGCCTGTTTCACCCACCTGGGCCCTCGCTTGGGCGCCCGAATCAGCCTCTCGGGCTTCCCGCCTGCACGCAGTGCTGGATGAAGCCCGGGGCGCTGGGGCAGCCCTGCAGGTTAAAGGAAGCTGGGTCGGAAAAACGAAGTCTACTTCCCACCTTTGGAGCCCGTCTTCGCTTGTTGGGGACCTTATGCAAATTCTTAGTTCTTTTGCACCTTAGCGTCCAATTTGTATAATGGGAGCCTCGGGGCATGCGCCAGCTGGACAGTGGAATAGAGTAAGGACCAGGAGCAGAGGCCTCATTCCCTCTAAAGGCGGGGAAAACAGTAAACCACTTCTTCTTTGAGGCAGGCTGGCCCTGGGTAGACCCTTCCCTGGTGAGGACATTGGGACAGGTGTGTGGACCGTGCAGGGAAGCAGTCCCCGGAAAACCCAGCAAGCTGCGGAATCTGGTCAGGCTGCTGGACCTTCTGAGCAGAGGGAGGGGCGAGCCTGCTCCTCCAACCCGAGGACACCTTAGCCTGGCAGGATCTGGGGCTCAGCCTCTTGCCACAGCTGTCACCACTAGACTTTACGATGTTCTGCCATTTTGAGACAGGTATAACAGGCTTTCCCAGTTAAATATGAGTGGAAATGATGCAGCCAAGGCGTTTGACAAAATCCAACACCCTTCGTAATAATTCTCAGCAAACTACTAGAGAGGAATTTCATCAACCTGATGAAAGGCACCTACAAAGAACCTACAGGTAGCCTCATACTGAGTAGTGAAAGACTGAAAGCTTCCCCCCGCCCTGCCCTCCCCCCTTATCAGGAAAAAGACGAGGGTGTGCAATTAGAAAACAGAAATAAAAGACATACAGGTCAGAAAGGAAGAAATAAAACTCTTTCGCAGGTTATGGCAGCTCTGGGCCCTGCCGCGAGTGAGCCTGACCAGCTTAAAGCCGAATCCTGGCTCCAGGAAACCCACGAGGCGACCAAAAGGTCGGAGAAGAGGTGGAAAATGTGGCAGAGGCCATAAAGGAGAAAGGTAGAGAGGAAACGCTCAGCTGGGCTTTGAGATAGCCCAGACTCTATTTTACATCAGAATCCCAAAGTACAGATTTAATGAAGGACCTAGCTTCAGAGCCTTTAAGTCTCAATAGACTGCACTATCTTACTGATTTGGGTCATGTTGATCCTACTTAACCTGTTGACTTAACGCAGCTTGTCAATGGAAAAGGTGTGGCCATTCAGCCACTTAAAGAGGATTATTTCACCTTTCAGGTGAAAGTTAATATTGAGCGGGGCTTGGTAGCTCAGGCCTGTAATCCCAGAATTTTGGGAGGCTGAGACAGGCAGATCATGAGGTCAGAAGATCAAGACCATTCTGGCCAACATGGTGAAACCCCATCTCTACTAAAAATACAAAAATTAGCTGGGTGTGTGGTGTAGTCCCAGCTACTTGAGAGGCTGAGGCAAGAGAATCACTTGAATCCAGGAGGCAAAGGTTGCAGTAAGCCGAGATCTCACCACTGCAGTCTAGCCTAGTGACAGAGTGAGACTGCGTCTCAAAA
>NW_016107334.1:619843-631389 GCF_001604975.1 Cebus imitator | reverse complement strand
AGATCACATCATTGCACTCCAGCCTGGGTAACAAGAGCGAAACTCCGTTTCAAAAAAAAAAAAAAAAAATGAAGAACCCTTCATCATATGTTCTGTACTCAGAAGGATCCAAGGCAGATTTTCTTTTGGGTGCTGAATATGGTAGATAAGAAAATCCTAAAATTTACAGACGAAAATCTCAAGTACTAGAGCTCATGAATTCCCATCCCAGAAAGAGTTGTCGAAGAATACTAGAAAAGGGCCAGGTGCAGTGGTTGACACCTGTAATCCCAGCACTTTGGGAGGCAGAGATGGGCGGATCACCTGAGGTCAGGAGTTTAAGACCAGCCTGGCCAACATGGTGAACCCTCATCACTACTAAAAATTACAAAAATTAGCTGGGCATGGTGGCAGGCCCCTGCAATCCCAGCTACTCCAGAGGCTGAGGCAAGAGAATCACTTGAACCCAGGAGGCGGAAGTGACAGTGAGCAGAGATTGCACCACTACACTCCAGCCTGGGGGAGATTTCGCCGGGCCCCTCAGGGGTTTGAATTTGCACCCCAGTCTTAATAGGTACTTCATGCATGGCTATCTGCTCTCCAGGTAGACTGTGAAGTACGTGGTGTATGGCATCATATCTTTACCTGTTTTTAAGCAGAATGATTTTTTTCAGTGCCAGACGTCTGATTTTATTTATTTGAGACAGGGTCTGGCTCTGTCACCCAGGCTGGAATGCTCACTGCAACCTCTGCCTCCCGGGTTCAAGTGATCCTGCCACCACTTCAATTGTATTGTACACCAGGGGTGTCCAGTCTTTTGGCTCCCCTGGGCCACACTGAAAGAAAAATACTTGTCTTGGGTCACATACAAAATATACTACTGAGGCCTCGCACAGTGGCTCACACCTGTAATCCCGGCACTTTGGGAAGCCTAGGCAGGTGGATCATTTGAGGTCAGGAGTTTGAAACCAGCCGGGCCAACATGATGAAACTCTGTCTCTACCAAAAATACAAAAAATTAGCCAGGCATGGTGGTGCACACCAGTAGTTCCAGCAACTCAGGGGGCTGAGGCAGGAGAATTGCTTGAACCAGGGAGGTGGAGGTTGCAGTAAGCTGAGATCACACCATTGTACTCCAGCCTGGGTGACAAAACAAGACTCTGCCTAAAAAAAAAAAATTAACGATAGCTGATGCACTAACAAAATTGCAAACAAATCTCATAATGTTTTAAGAAAGTTTACAGATTTGTGTTGGGCCGAATTCAAAGCCGCCCTGGGCCTCGGGTTGGATGAGCTTGGTGTACACCAAACCACTCATCATCTCCTCCCCGCTCCACCTCCTTCCTCCCGACCTCTCCACTTACCCCTCACCCACCCTCTCTGCTTAACTTTCCTAGTTCTCAGCAATACCAGCTTCCTTTAAGGTATGAAATTGCAGGGATGCCCACGTCGCCTTCTTCCATGCAGCCACCAGGTGACATCCCTTCTTTCAGTATTTTCTTCAGCTCCACCTCTCCCTTTGCTTTTCTCGAGACTGAGGGTGAGCTGGTTGTAGAATGATGGCCCCTTGGCATGGTGCCTTTTCTCTGTGAGACTGAGGGTGGGCTGGTTGTAGCAGTGATGGCCCCGTGGCATGGTGCCTTTTCCCTGTGAGACTAAGGGTGAGCTGGTGGTAGAATGATGGCCGAATGGCATGAGCTGGTTGTAGCAGTGATGGCCCCGTGGCATGGTGCCTTTTCCCTGCATCTCTCCCACCCCACCTTCCCAGGGTCTCTCCTGTCTCCTGCTGCCCTTGGCCTCCTCTGCAGTCTGTCCCAGCAGCCCTGGAATGCCTATGCCCAGGGTCACATCCAGGAGAAGCTGTGCCAGCCGACCACTTAGGGTGAGGAGAAGGGAAGAAGCTCCCTCCCTGTGCATATGCCCAGGACCAATCTATGCCCAAGGGCAGCCTGGCCCCTCCACCTGCAGCTGTCAGCAGGCCCTACTCCTTCTGGACTGCAGCAGATGGATGCCTTCCTGGGCTCCAGAGCTAACTCAGGGACCTGGCATGGGGGTCCAGTGACTGAGCCTCTTTGATGCCACTAGGCCCAAGGGTTGGGAATTGGGGAAGTGTTCTGTGTGCTGAGGTGGGAGAGGGTGCAGAGAAAGGCCAGAAAGCAGCTGGGCAAGGTGGCTTGTGCCTGTAATCCCAACACTTTGGGAGGCCGAGGCAGGTGGATTACCTGAGGTCAGGAGTTCAAGACCAGCCTGGCCAACATGGTGAAACCCCATCTCTACTAAAAGTACAAAAAATTACCTTGGCATGGTGGTGGGCGCCTGTAATCCCAGCTGCTTGGGAGGCTGAGGCAGGAGAATCGCTTGAACTCAGGAGGTGGAGGTTGCAGTGAGCCAAGATCATGGCATTGCACTCCAGCCTGGGCGACAAGAGCGAGACTCCCTCTAAGAAAGAAAAGAAAAGAAAAGAAAAAAGGAAGGAAAGGAAAGGAAAGAAAGAGAAAATGTCAGAAAGCAGGAGGGCTCTACCTCAGGGGGATCCCAGTGCCCTGTGGTCCAGGGACTGCTGAGCATCTCAATGCCAAGGAAGGCCTGCTTCTTGCATGATGGTTACTTCATTTTATAGCTAATACTTGAGTAAACTTAGAATGACCACAAACTCTTGTTTCTCATCCTATCTTTATTTGCAAGTAGAGCATTTGCTTTACACATAGTTACAAAGTCAACATGTGCAGCGGGTAGAGCAAATCTCTGTACCATCCTGCTCTGGGCTTCCGATTGCCTGTGCCAGAAGAAAGCCCATTACTGGGTTGTCAACAATGCTTTGAAACAAATTTGGTTTTGGGGGGGTTTTTTCCTTTCCTTTTTAAGACAGGCTATTGCTCTGTCACCCAGGCTGGAGTGCAGTAGGGTGATCTTGGCTCACTGCAGCCTCAACCCCCTGGGATCAGGCGATCCTCCCACTTCATCCTCCTCAGTAGCTGGGACCACAGGTGGTGTGCATCACCACACCTGGCTAACTAAAAAATATATTTTTGTAGAGTCTGGGTCTCACTTTCTGCCCAGGCTGGTTCCAAACTCCTGGCTTCAAGTGATCCTCCTACCTCAGCCTCTCAAAGTGCTGGGATTATAGGTATGAGCCCAGCCTATATTTTATTAGGTACAAAATCAACTCGACATATTTGGACAAGAGACCATATGTATGGGAGGCTCACTTTACGTTGAAACCACAGCCCCTAGAAGTTCTCAGATCTGAAACCTAATAGCTAATGTTGAGCATGTGGGAACCACAGAGAGATTTGGAGCAGGAAAGGGAAAGCAGGAGTGGCTGCAGCAGGAAGATCCCTGGTGCCACCACTGAGGAAGGGTTAGAAAGACACAGGGGCTAGTGTGTAGAAAAATAATAACCCACAAAGATGGCAAGAGAAGGTGGGAAGACGGGAGGGTTCTACCGCCAGCCTCATCCCTGGGGACTTCAGCCCCGAGACAAATTGGAAGGAGCACGTGGAGTCCCACCCTCTCCTGTTGCTACTGGTGGGAAATCACCCTGGGGCCCAGCTGGGGCAAGGGCAATGGTCAGTGAGCCTGATGGAGCCAAGCTGGGGGATGGGAGGCACCCCAACCTCAACCCCAGGCCCCGCCACCCCCCACCAGCCAGCCTCTCTTCCTTGTCCCTGTCTCCCCTTTGATCTCTTGACTGTGGCCAGCCTCTCCGGTGGGTTCGTGTGGGGGCTGCCTGAGTTAATGAGTTCTCCGGGCGGCAGGGCCCACACGCTCTCCTGCTGGGGTGAGGCCTTCACACCTCTGGGGCCTGTGTTTTGACAAGTGCCGGAGCTGGTGGCCTCCGCTCCCCTGGCCTGAGCCTACCCTCTGCCTACGTGTAAGGCTGGGAAATGAGGCCTTGGGGCAGCCCCACAGGAGCAGAGGTGAGAGAGCAAGCTGGGGCCAGGCTGGGGGGCAGGCTGGACAGGGTAGCAACCTCTCAGGCTCAGGCCCAGGCCTCAGCCTCCCCACTCTAAACTGAGTCCCACTTCCCCACGCCAAACCTGAGTCCTGGGCACTGCCCAGTCCCTCATTTCCCGGCCAGCCCCTCTGACACAGGAGTGCTAATCAGAGGTGCTATGTAAATAGTCCCCTTGCAGCCCAAATCCCGACCCTGCCGGAGCCAGAGGCCCCAGGAGAAGGAAGCGGCTCTCCCACTGCCAGCCTGCTCAGCATCTCCTGGGAAGCTCCTAATTTGGGTGTCCCCCACAGCCAGGGATCTTCCTGCATACCTCTGCAGCAACTCTCTCGGGTCGGGGTGGGGGGGGAGTGGAGATTGTTAGCAGTGTAGCCTCCACCTTCAGACTGCCCAGGACACCCCTCTGGAGTCTGGCCAATATGGGCTCAAGGCCCTGCCTTGCCATGCACTACTGGTGCCACTCAGGCACCTCGCTCTCCATCTCTGGCCTCAGTGACTACTGCTGTGCCACAAGGTAATTCATGCCTTCTAGGCTCAGCGTGTGCGGATCCATCAGGCTGCATGGAGCATGTGTGCACACTACTGTCCCCCGGGGTCTGGCCCTGGGCTGGAGCTTGGCAGGGTCACTGCCCACACTCATAGCACACTGTGATGTGGGTATCGTGGCCCCCACTTTGTAGATGAGTAAACGGAGGCTGAGAGATTGTCCCACATAACAGGGTGAGAAGGAGCTGAGCTGACATCCATCTGGTCTGTCACAGGCTGAAGCCTCTGTTCTGTTCCCCCCCACCACCTCACCTCCCCTGTCTCTTTTGGAGGACAAGTGGCTCCTTCCATCCTGGAGGGAGGTCCTAAGAGTGAAGGGGTTGGGGACCCCTCCAGTCCCATTAAGCCTTCCTTCACATCATAGAGACTAAGAAGAAAAAGAAGCCTGGCGCGGTGGCTCACGCCTGTCATCCCAGCACTTTGGGAGGCTGAGGCGGGTGGATCACCCGAGGCCAGGAGTTCGAGACCATCCTGGCCAAAAAGGAGAAACTCCATCTCTACTAAAAATATAGAAAATCAGCTGAGCATGGTGGAGGGTGCCTGTAGTCCCAGCTACTTGGGATGCTGAGGCAGGAATCAAATGCTTGAACCTGGGAGGCAGAGGCTGCAGTGAGCCAAGATTGTACCACTGCACTCCAGCCTGGGCAACAAGAGCGAAACTCCATCTCAAAAAAAAAGAAGAAAAGAGCTTTGCAGGCCCCACCTGGACGTGATGGGCCAGATCCCTGGAGGATGCCACCTGAGGATGAAAAATAAAATCTCCCCGAATTATACAGCAGTGCCCCGTGGGGACCCTACCCCGATCCAGAGGTGGGAAAGGCCCTGGGGAGCACCCAGCCCCTGTGGGTCTCAGACAGTTGAGGCCTGGAGGCCATGCTTGGGCTGGAGCCCAGAGAAGTCAGAGGGCCCAGCCAGGCGGGCTCACCTTCCCCCACCTGTGCCTCCTTTCCTATCAGCCTCCCGCTGAGGCTCCTCAGCTCCTAGGGCAGCCTCTTCCAAGCATGGTCACCCCCTCCCCTCACACCTTCAGCTCTTGGAGCCACTGAGCTGGCAAGCCATATGGAATAGATTATTCTAGATCCACAATAATCTGATTATCTTGGCTACAGATCAGCTGGGTGCTCAGCCAGTGGAAGTTGCAGGCAGCCCAGGGGGGACAAGGAGAGAGGAGGTAGGAGAAAGGAGAGAGACTTGGCAGATTCCAGGAAAGGTTCAAGAGGAAGTGCCACATCTCAGTGGCTCTGGAGCTGGCTGACAATGAGGGTGAGCAGATAGCACCTCTTTCCTTAAGGATGTATCACTGATACTCCTTGACAGCCTCCAGGGACGTGCAAGGCGGGGGGTGGTGTCTGAGCCTTCGAGTAAAACAGGTATAAAGGGAGAAGGGAAACTTGTCACACAATGCCACCTGCAAAATGGAGCAGGGGCTCCCAGCTGCCTGCTGAGATGTCCTAGGGGACTCTGCCGCCTTGGTGGGAAGCCACCCGCTGGGACACAGGGTTGACCCCTGGCTTTGCAGCATTCACGCACTCCCAGCCACAGCCAGCAGAGGGCGATGCCCAGCCATCTGGGATCTTTAGATCTGAGCTGGGCAGTTCTTCCTCCAGCCCTTAAGGACGTTTTTCTGGGGCCAGGGCCAGAACCCAGGCTCGGTTCTACTTGGGGGTGCACTGGGAACTGTGTAGATGTGTCAGGGATGCTGAGCTGGCTTAAGAAATAGACGCAGGCCAGTTCAGTGCCTGTGTGATGGGCCCTAAGGCGCCAGACAGGCCGCTTGCCCTCTCTGGAGCCATTTGCCTGTCTGTCCACCAGGAAAAGCACGAATCTGGGTGCAGAGACTCAGAGCAAGATGGGAGCCAGCAGAATGAGGAAAAGGGTGACAGGTTCAGGAAGGCAGGAGCCAAGCAGGACTCAACCCCTCTCCCCAACAGACACACACACACACACACACACACACACACACACCCACCCAGGTGCAGCTGAGGTAGAAAGAGGCCAGACCACAAGCTGACCGAAACTCGAAACTCTTGCCAACTCCCCAGTGAGGGTTTGCAGACCTGGCTCAGCTGCCAAGTTGGGAGAATCCAGCCTGCACAGGCCCTCCAGAAAAGCCCAGGATGCAGCTGTATCCAGGCAGAGGTGAAGCCTCTCCCCTTGCAACAGTGGTGAGGTGCTGGGAGGGTGGCCAGCCCCAGGCTAGAGGATGAGGAGTGTGGGGCCAGCCCGGGTCACCCGCCTGGGACCCCATACAAGCTGCCTGGTTCAGGCCCTCGGCAAGCTCCAGGTCCTCCATCTGAAGTCAGGGGAATACCCCCGAGGTATCTGACTTTTAGACCCAGTAAAAAGCAGAGTGGGGCTGCTGGGGCCTAGCCAGAATGCCTAGGCAGGACCTGGGGGAGTGTGGCACCACTGGGCGGGGGTCCTTTGCCAGAGGCTGAGGACGAGGCATCCGGTGCGTAGAGGGTCCTTTGCCAGAGGCCAGGGATGGGGCATCCCTGGACAGGCTGGAGAATACTGAAGGGAATGGGGAGAGTGCTTAAATTGGCCAAATGTGAAATAAAAAGAGGGGTCTCACACCATTGCACTCCAGCCTGGGCAACAAGAACGAAATTCCATCTCAAAAAACAGAAACAAACAAACAAAAAAACTGGTTGCAGAAGTACATCCACTAGTATGTAAAAGGTTCTCAATATATTAGCGAGAAAATCTGGTCACGAAACAGCACACTCTATATATGCAGAGGAACTGAAAGCAGGGATTGGAACAGATACTTGTACGCCAATGCATAGCTCTAGTTACAGAAGTGAAAAGGTGGAAACAACCAAATGTTCACTGAAGGATGAATGGATAAACCTAATATGGTCTATCCATATGATGGAATATCATTCATCCACAAAAGGGAGTGAAGTACTGATGTACGTGACGATGTGGATGCACCTGAAAACCATTCTACAAGTGAAAGAAGCCAGACCCCAGAGGACAGAGAGGGCATGATTCCACTTATGTGAGGTACCAGGTCCAGACAAATCCACAGAGCCAGGAAGCAGATAAGAGGTTATCTAGGAATGGGGCGGGGAGTAATGGAGTGTCATTGCTTAATAGGCACAGAGTTTCTACTGAAGGTGATAAAAACACTTCAAAAATAGAAGTGGTCATAGTTGCACAACACTGTGAATGCAATTAATGCCACTGAATTGCACACATTAAAATGGTAGAGATGGCAAATTTGTGTTATAGATACTACTTTTCTTTTTGTTGTTTGAGACGGAATTTCACTTTTATTGCCCAGGCTGGAGTGCAGTGGCACGATCTCAGCGCACTGCCTTCTCCGCCTCCCAGGTTTATGTGATTCTCCTGCCTCAGCCTCCCAAGTAACTGGGATTACAGGCATGCACCACCACACCTGGCTATTTTTTTCTATTTTTAGTAGAGATGGGTTTTCACCATGTTGACCAGGTTTGTTTTGAACTCCTAACCTCAGGTGAATATTATAATTTTTAAATAATTAAAATCTAATATACAAAAGCCTTGAATTATACATTTTATTTATTGAGACAGGGTCTGGCTCTGTTGCCCAGGCTGCAATGTAGTGGCATGATCACAGCTCACTGCTGCCTTACTCTCCCAAACTCGAGTGATCCTCCCACTTCAGCCACCCGAGTAGCTGGGACCACAGGCCTACATCACCACACCTAAATTTTGTATTTTCTGTAGAGACAAAGTCTTGCCATGTTGCCTAGAATGCTCTCAAACTCCTGAACTAAAGTGATCCTCAAACCTTGGCCTCCTAAAGTGCTGGGATTACAGGCATGAGCCACCACGCCCAGCCAAATTGTACAGTATATAATTCTATCTCAAAAAAGCTGTTAAAATATATATATATATATATTATGCTAGAAGCTTCAAAACACAGAAAACCCCAGAAAGTGACCTGCTGTCTCTCAATACCTCTATGTTCCTGTGCTGGTAGAGATGCCTAAAAAAGACCAGGACACAATGACACGGGCCAGAGTGCTTCTCTCTGGGTTGATGGAACTGGGGGCCTTTTAAATTCCCTTCTTTCTGTGTGTGTATATTCTCTCCCTTTTCTGTAATGAGCACACGTTGCTTTGGCAATAAAAAGAAAGGAAGTGGGAGGAGAGAGAGAAGGGAAGGGAGAAGTGGGGAGAAGGGAAGGGAGAAGTGGGGAGAAGGGGGGAAGAAGGGATAAAGGAGCGGGGAAGAAGGGGGAAAGGGAAGGGAAGAGAGAAGGGAGGGAAGAAGAACACTTTGACCCCCCGCCCCCCCATCCAGCTTGTTCACACTCCAGTGGGTAGGCCCAAGCCCAGAGCCAAGGCCTGGGAGGCTGGGTTTTCCTTCCCAGTGCCCTGGAATGGGCACTGCTCATTCTTCCCTTTGTCCTCCCAAGAGCTGCAGGGCCTTGGGTGGTCCTCTCCAGCAGGGCAGGCAGGCAGGACTTGTGGAATCCCAACATCTAATCCTCCCTGCAAGGACACCCACTTCATAGATGAGGAGACTGAGACTCAGATGGGGAGTTGATGGCCCTAGGCCTGAGCTGCCTCCATGGGCCTTGTTATCCTAGGAGCTGGACCAGGTAGTCCTGGGGCCTTCTTGGCTCAGCCTTCTTGGCTTCCCTATGCCTGTGGCCCCCACAGCCCCTCCTCTACTTCCTCAGCCAACAGCAGCCAGTCCTTCCCCTTCTCCACATTCCCTCCAGTGGCTCTGGGCCCACTCCTGGCCCCTGCCCAGCTGCAGTCAGCCCTTGCCTTGAGAGAAGCACAGCCTCTGGAAGTTTCCTGCCTCAGGATCTTTGCCTTCCAAACTCTCTTTCCTCAAACCTTCTGTGGATCTCATTGCCTCCCTGAGTCTGAACTCCTCACTCAGCAGGACCTCCCCACCCCATCCCCCACTCCCTGCTTATCCACATCATCTCCTGCTTCTCCCCGCCAGCCTGGGGCACCAGCTCCCTGGGCGCTGCCAGCTCCCCCTGGGATTCCGTTTCCAGCCTTGGGCTCACACTTTTCCCTCTGCCAGGAACACCCACCCGCCATCACTTGGAGAAAATCCTCAATCTTAGGCCCTTTTCTTCCCCCTGGAACCTGCTCTGATGGCCCCGGCAGACAGCACCTCCCTGCCTTCCATGGGCACCCTGCACCCAGGCCACCAATGGACTTAGCACCCACTTTTCGGTCCATCTCCTCCCACTCCCGAGCGGACAGCTTGTCCTCCTGGGGACTCAGGCCCAGCAGGCAGTGTTCCCATTGGTGCTGTGCATGACCTTTGACTTAAAGCCAGATGCCAGTGGGCTGGAGTCCAGGAACCTTCAGCAAGTGATGTGACCTCTCTGGGTACCTTTCCTGAGCTGAGCCAGGGGAGAGCTGCAGGCTGCAGGGCACGGAGTTGGAGTAGAGCTAGCTGAGCAGGCACAGACTCGGCTCACCTGTGGAAAGGACATGCAGTTGGGGTGAGTGCCAGTTCCAGTGGCTGCTCTATGACCTTGCCCCAGTGGCTGTCAGTCTCTGGGCCTCCCAGTGATAACTGAGGTGGTCTGCTTGGCAAAGCTCCACGGCTATGCCCATGTGCCAGCCCCTGGGACCAGGAGACACTGACTCCCCATGCAAGGGGTCTGTCCAGGGCTGAGTCCTCCCACACACCTTCCATCCCCAGCCCAGGGACATGGGCCCTAGCCTTACCCTGGGCCTCCTGAGGCTGGGACCTGCAGCCTCCCACCCCCTACCCCAGAAGCACATTTTGGGGCTTCTGAGGGGGCCTGCTGCTGGGCTGTTTTGGAGGCCCCTGCACACCCTGGTTCCCAAGTCAACACCTTCTGCCCTGAGGGAGGCGGCCTTTGTGTCAACAGGCAGCCAGGAGGTGTGAAGGCGGCCACAGTGGCTGGGCTGGCCCTCTCTGCCTTGTTGGTAATGAGAATACCACACGGCCCTGCAGCCCCCTCTGCCCCCCCCCACCCCATTCCCTTCTATATTCCCACAGCCTGCCCACCCCCTAGGGCCTGGAAGGGACCCAAAGGGAAGAAGGGAGAGGAGACTCATGGGTTGGGGCCAGATCTTAACCATCTTAACCTGGCTCCAGGGCCTTGGATTCACTCCCAGGGCCCTGCACTGCCTGCCAGGGAGAAAGAGCAGGTGCAGAGCTCCTGGTGCAGGGCTGTGGGCAGCCAGGTGGCTGTGGGGGCCTGTGCTAAGCCACCACGGCGGGCTGGGCCAAGGATACTGCCCTCTCTCACCCTGTAACAGGACCAGGCCCAAATAAGCACATCTGGGGAGCTAACCTGGGACCTCTGCCCTCCCTACCCCACTGCTGGCTGGGGAGGAAATGCTGGGAGGCCCAAAGGGGGTGGTGGGAGGGAAGTCTCAGTTTCCTCACTGTCTAGAAGGAATACACACAGGTACTACCTGCCTCAGTGCTGAGCTCACCGTAGCACACAGGCCCACTGTCTAGAAGGAATACAGACACGGGCATTACCTGCCTCTGCGCCGAGGTGACCATGCCACATGGGCTGTCTAGAAGGAATACAGACACAGGCATCACCTGCCTCAGCACCAAGCTAACCCCTGCCACACAGGCTCACTATCTGGAAGGAATAGACACGGGCATTACGTGCCTCAGCCCCAAACTGACCCATGCCATACGGGCTGTCTAGAAAGAGCACACACAAGCATTTACCTGCCTCTACTCCAAGCTGACCCATGCCAAACAGGCTCACTGTCTAGAAGGAATACACACGGGCATCACCTGCCTTAGCGCCAAGCTAACCGTGCCATACAGACAGGCCCTGCACAAGATGATGGCAGTTTTGTGCTTTTAGCCACTGAGCTCTGGGCACCGACAAGAGTAGGTGTTCAGGCAGCCTAAGCCTGAGCACCTGGAGGCATCTCTCTGTGCTCTGCCAAACCAGGCAACCCTGAGGGGTCCCCCGTGCTCCCTTGCCCTGGGACTGCCCAGAGTCCTGAAGCAGCAGCTTCTGTCCTCTGCCTAGTTCTTAGCCTCAGCTCTGAAATGACCTAAGTGGTCATCAGGTCCAACCCCTTGTGGTTTTTTTTTTTTT
>NW_016107334.1:616749-619073 GCF_001604975.1 Cebus imitator | reverse complement strand
TGAGACAAGAGTCTTGCTCAGTTGCTCAGGCTGGAATGCAGTGGTGTGATCTCAGCTCACTGCAACCTCCGCCTCTCAGGTTCAAGAGATTCTCCTGCCTCAGACTCTTGAGTAGCTGGGACTACAGGTGTGCACCACCATTCCTGGCTAATTTTTTTGTATTTTCAGTAGAGATGGGGTTTGCCATGTTAGCCAGACTGGTCTCAAACTCCTGGCCTCAAGTGATCTGCCTGCCTCGGCCTCCTGAAGTGCTGGAACGACAGGCATGAACCACTGCGCCTGTTCTGCTTCTTGAAAATTTGCATGCAGCCTGGATCACATTTACTTTTATGCCCCTGACACCCTGAAAGCAATGACCACCATGCCCTCCCACATGTGCTGACTTTACAGGATATCTCCTGATGTGAACTTGGAATAGGGTACACAGCACCTGCTGGTTCTGTCTGATTACGCTGGTGGGTTGTTCCAGCCTGCCAGGATCTCTTTAGATCCTGGCTATTTCCTAAGTCACTTCTGGATTTGGGTCTTAGCCCACATTAGATCAGTTCATATCTTCATTCATCATGATAGTGCCCAGAAAAAGGCTGGGAACAGGCCTGTGGCCCCTCACTAGAGACCTTTCTCCTGGTGGGAGCCCTGGGTCTCTTGTGATTCACTTAACTGAAATGTCATCCAGCTCACATGGCCCCACTTGGAGGTGAGGAAACCCTGGGAACCTCCCTATTATGTGGATAGGAACCATGTCTGGCTGCTCATCGTACCTCCTAAAACAACGCTGACCTAAACAAGATGCTGATTTCTTTTCCTTTTTTTTTTTTCTTTTTGAGACAGGGTCTTAATCTGTCACCCAGGCTGCAGTGTAGTGGCATGATCTTATTTCATTGCAGCCTCAACCTCTTGAGCTCAAGGAATCCTCCTGTCTCAGCCACCTGAGTAGCTGCGACCACAGGCATGTGCCACCATGCCCAGCTTTTTCATTTCTTTGTTTTTGTAGAGACATAGGTCTTCCTGTGTTCCCCAGGCTGGTCTTGAACTCTTGGGCTCAAGCGATCCTTCTGCCTCAGCTTCCCAAAGTGCTAGGATTACAGAACAAGCCACGGCACCTGGTCTGTTTTTCTTTCACGTTAAAGAAATTCAGGGGTGGACAGTCCATGGCAAGTGTGGCTCGTCCACGTCCTCATCAATGCCACAGGTTTCTCTCTGCCCTACCATCCTTAGTGTGTGATTTCTGCCTTTGAGATTGCTTCAGAGTCACAATGGATTTGCGGAAACTCCAGCCATCATGTTTTCCAGATAATGAAGAAAATATAAGGGGGCAGAGCCACAGCAGTGTACTTTTCAGTGTTAAAGAGTTCTCCCAGAAGCTCCAGCCAGTGACTTCCTTCCACTAACATCTCATTGGCCATGCCATCCATAGAGGAAGCTGGGAAACATAGGTTTTTTTTTTTAAGCGGGGTGTATCACTATGTACAACACAAGATTACTAAGACAAAAAGGGAAGTAAAGGCTGTGTGGGCAACTAGCAGTGTCTGCCACACTCATGAATCCACACAACTTCTTCTGACCACGTTTCCCTGATCTAGCCACTATACCTGTCACGGGAAGGAAAAGGTGAACCTGGTACTCCTAGTACCCTGAGGCCCAGAATGTAATCACCTTACCCAACAGCACACAGCCACAGGCCCTCTTTTTAACAGGGAAGCCAAACAAAGGGGAGAAATGCTGAGAAGGGCCTGTAGGGCAGAATCCAGGCCTGGCTTGTTTGCTCAGCATGGAGGGCCAGTTCCAGCACAGAGTAAACACCTGCCCCCATACTCATCCAGAAGTGGCTGCTGAAGGGCCCCAGGGCTGCAGGCAAGTTGGATGGCACCCCTGCCAGGGCCCAACAGAAGAGAAAGGCTGGATATGGAGAAGTGGGGAGGGCAGGATACCTTGTCTGGTGTGGGAGTGGTTCCCAGAAAAGCAAGGAATCACTTAATTCTTCTGGGGTTGAGGCTGAAGATACATTTCCCTCACTCACAATCCAACCTATTCCTTTAATCACTTCCTTCTGCTGTTCCCGAATTTGCTGTAAGCCCTATGCTAAATGCTATCACATGCATTATCTTAGTTTACTTCAGTTACCCTGGAGATCAGAACACCCACTTATGGGAAAACTGAGACTAAGTTACTCAAGTTTTCCCAGCTGGTAAGAAACAAGGCCTGTCAGTCCCAGCATGGAGGCTCACACCTGTAATCCCAGCACTTTGGGAGGCCAAGGGGGTGCGGATCCCAAGATCAGGTGTTCGAGACCAGCCTGGCCAACGTGGTGAAACCCTGTCTCT
>NW_016107334.1:598596-616549 GCF_001604975.1 Cebus imitator | reverse complement strand
GCCTCCTGAGTAGCTGGGATTACAGGCACACGCCACCATGCCCAGCTAATTTTTTGCAGTTTTAGTAGAGACGGGGTTTCACCATGTTGACCAGGATGGTCTCGATCTCTTGACCTGGTGATCCACCCGCCTCGGCCTCCCAAAGTGCTGGGATTACAGGCGTGAGCCACCGCGCCCGGCCCTAAAAATATTTTAAAAAAGAAACCAAGCCTGTCTTACTCTGCAGCTGATGCCTGACCACTAAGCTGCATTGCCTCCTGTGCTAAGTGGAGGTCCAGTGCGGGGATGCACTTGGGTTTCCCTCCTTGAGGGTGAGGTTAGCAGATAGAGAGCCCCTGTGCTTCCAGATCCTGGCTGAGGGGCACAGGCAAGAGCCAGTGGCCACAGCAAACAGGCCCAGGGCCCTACCTTCCAGAATTTACACTGTACATCCCACAGTCGGACTAGGGCCTGGGTGCCAGGCTAGCTCAAACTAAGGCAGAAGGAGACCAGGCAATCTCCAAGAGGAAAGGATGTACGCAGCACGCCCAGGGCTGTGTCTGTGGTGGAATCCCATTATTCACCAAATTCCTCCACAAGAAATCCCTCAGGCTGGGTCTAAGGAGTCTGGGGGAAAATAATTCCAGATACTCAGAAGCTTTCTGGAGATCACAAGGCTATCCACTGATACATATCTAGCTGTTCATGCACAAGGTGGTACTGCTGGACTAAAACTAAAAATACAATAAAGGTGCATCAGTAAGTGGCTGTGCGTGTTATGGAATATTATACAGCAGTTAAAAGGGATGAGTCACACCTGTAATCCCAGCATTCTGGGAGGGCGAGGCGGGCAGATTGCATGAGGTCAGGAGTTTGAGACCAGCCTGGCCAACATGGTGAAACCCTGTCTCTACTAAAAATACAAAAATTAGCCGGGCGTGGTGGCATGCGCCTGTAGTTCCAGCTACTCAGAAGACTGAGGCACAAGAATCACTTGAACCTGGAAGGTAGAGGTTACAGTCAGCTGAGATCACACCACTGCACTCCAGCCTGGTGACAAAGAACGACTGTTCCCCCCCCCCCCAAAAAAAAAAGGCTTGAGTCAGAAACACCAATAGATGCCAGGCATGTTAGCTCACACCTGTAATCCCAGCACTATGGGAGGTTGAGGCAAGCAGATCATCTGAGGTCAAGAGTTGAAGACCAGCCTGGCCAACATGGTAAAACCCAGTCTCTACCAAAAATACAAAAAATTAGTGGGGCATGGTGGCAGGCACCTGTAATCCAGCTACTTGGGAGGTTAAGGCAGGAGAACTGCTTGAACCTGGGAGGCAGAAGTTGCAGTGAGCTGAGATCATGACATTGCACTCCAGCCTGGGCAACAAGAGCGAAACTCCGTCCCAAAAAAAAAAAAAAACAAACAAACAAGACATGTCTTTGAAGCCTTTGAATTTTGTTTACAACCATTGAATGCATGCATGTAAGTTCCCTGACAGACAATTTATGTCAAGAGCTTTATGGTGTTGTACAGCCTTGGACCAATAAATGATGTACTATACTACATGTGCCTTTATTTCAACACAAAAAGTCTAGGCATGAATGTTTTACAAGTTGTCCCTTATTTCCCCTTAAGAAATAGTTTTTGTTTTTGTTTTTTTAATTTTGGTTTAAACCCTTTTGAGCCATGAAATGTTCCATAACTAACTACTTCTTTCCAAAGAAAGCCTGTTCGTAATCTCTCCCACCTTCTTTTCATGTTGTAGACCAACTAAAACTTTCTCTTCTTTACTCATAGCAGCTAGAATAAACAATAGTTGTTTACCCAGTGATATGCAATGCCAAGTGTTACTTCAGCATAATGTTAGAGCAGTGACTTATGCATATTTTCTCCAATATCTTTCCAAATAATTCTGAGGAGAAAAAGTGAGATAATTTCATCATTGAAGGTTTATCTGTACCTCCTGCCATTTTACCTTTTTTTCAAAGTTAAAATTATTTACATGGGCTGTGCACAGTGACTCACAGCTGTAATCCCAGCACTATGGGAGGACGAGGCGGGTGGATTGCTTGAGCCCAGGAGTTTGAGACCTGCATAGGCAACATGGTGAAACCCTGTCTCTACAACAAACACAAAATTTAGCCAGCATGATGGTGCAGGCCTGCAGTCCCAGCTACTCCAGGGGCTAAAGTAGAAAGATTGATTACCTGAGCCTGGGCTGGGGGATGGAGACTGCAGTGCCCCGTGACTGCTCCGCTGCACTCCAGCCTGGGTGACAGAGTAAAACCCTGTCTTAAAAAACAACAACAAAAAAAAATTGGCCCGGCAAGGTGCCTTATGCCTGTAATCCCAGCACTTTAGGAGGCCAAGGTGGGAGGGTCACCTGAGGTCAGGAGTTTGAGACCACCCTGGCCAACATGGTGAAACCCCGTTTCTACTAAAAATACAAAAAATTAGCTGGGCATGGTGGCGGGCACTGTAAACCCAGCTACTCCAGAGGCTGGAGATTCCCTGGAACCCTGGAGGCAGAGGATGCAGTGAACCAAGATCATGCCACTGCACTCCAGCCTGGGTGACAAGAGTGAAACTCCGTCTCGAAAGAAAAAAAAATTAAATGGATAAACATTTAAATCAACTATAACCAAGGTTTTGTTCTGCACATAATCTATAGTTTAAATCTGTATTCACAAGCAGTTTTTTTGTTTTGTTTTTTTTTGAGACAGGGTGTTGCTGTGGCCAGGCTGGAGCACAGTGGTGTGATCATAGCTCACTGCAACCTCAAACTCCTGGGTTCAGGGGATACTTCTGCCTCAGCCTCCCAAGTAGCTGGGACTACAAGTGCACACCACCATGCCTGGCTAATTTATTTATTTATTCATTTAGATACCAAGTCTGACTATGTTGCCCAGGCTGGTTTTGAACTCCTGGGTTCAAGCAATCCTCCCACCTCAGCCTTCCAAAGTGCTGGGATTATCACCATCAAAAATTTGATCCATTATTTTTCTAAAGGGTGAGTGAGCAAAATATGTCCTGACATGGAATGCTCTGAAACATGCTGCTGAATGAAACATGAAAGAAAAAGAAAAACAAATTACAAGCTGACACTTACACATACAATGTACATGATATAACCTGAGGGGTACTGTGTGTGCCAAGGATACACGTTTTCTGTTAACCCAGTGGCCAGGTATGGAACTACACACACAACCTAACAACAGCTGTTACCTTTTAGGGGTTTACCGGGTTGGTTAAACAGATTCCAACTTTATCTGTAATGTTTCCATTCCTTGCATTTAAATACAGTGGTTACAGAGTTTAATTAAAAGTTAATTTTTGAAAACAGCCACGCCCTCTCTAAAAAAAAAAAAAAAAAAAAAAAAGAAAGAAACAATTAGCCAATCATAGTGGTATGCATAGTTCCAGCTACTTGAGAGGCTGTGACAGGAGGTAACTTCAACACAGTTTTTGGTTACAGTGAGCTATGATGGCATCACTGCACTCCAGCCTAGGCAACAGAGACCCTGTCTCTAAAATTGAAAGAAAGACCGGGCTCATACCTGTAATCCTATCACTTTGGGAGGCCGAGGCAGGCAGATCATCTGAGGCCAGGAGTTTGAGATCAGCCTGACCAACATGGCAAAACCCCATCTCTATTAAAAATACAAAGGGTAGCCAGGCATGGTGGCACGCACCTGTGGTCCCAGCTACTCAGGAGGCTGAAGCATGAGGATTCCTTGAGCCTGGGAGGCAGAGGTTGCTGTGAGCTGAGATTGTGCCACAACCTGGGCAACAGACCCTATCTCAAAACTAAGATAAATAATAAATTAACATAAAATCAGCCATATAACCAGGCTGCCGGGCCTGGTGGCTCATGCATGTAATCCCAGCACTCCGGGAGGCCAAGGCGGGCAGATCACTTGAGCCCAGGAGTTCAAGAGCAGCCTGGGTAAAACCCATCTCTACAAAAAAAATACTAATTATAATTGAATAATTACAAGGCCATTTGCTACTTCAGGCTGCTGTAGGTTCATCTCATCCTGAACACCACTGTCCTGTTGATCTTTAGTTATTGACTACTGATTTTTTTTTTTTTTTTTTTTTAGACGGAGTCTTGCTCTGTTGCCAGGCTGGAGCACAGTGGCGCAGTCTCGGCTCACTGCAACCTCCGCCTCCTGGGTTCAAGTGATTCTTCTGCCTCAGCCTCCCAAGTAGCTAGGACTACAGGCACGTGCCAAATGCCCGGCTAATTTTTGTATTTTTAGTAAAGACATGGTTTCACCATGTTGGTCAGGATGGTCTTGATCTCTTGACCTCGTGATCCACCCGCCTTGGCCTCCCAAAGTGCTGGGAGGCATGAGCCACTGCGCCCGGCCCCTACTGATTTTTAAAATCAGAGCGAAATGTTCAAAAGTCCCTATGGCTCCCCACTGCTTTGGGAATAAAACCAACTCCTTAGCTTGGCCCCAGCCCAGGTGTGGGCTGGCCTTCCACGACACCACTCCAGTGCCCTGCTCCTGAAGCATCTTGGAAGGTCCCGAGGCCAGGTCTTTGCTTAAGCAGTTCCCATCCGGAATGCACTGCACCTGCCTCTCTCCCTACTCAAATCCTATGCACGGTTCAAGTTCCAGCTGTAACCTCTCCACCTCTGTGGCCAGAACCCTAAGGTCCCTGGTCTTCTTTTGGCTCTAAGCCTCAGGAGGACACAGCCCTTTCCCCAACATCACACAGGACACTGACAATCTCCTTTAAACTGTAATTGTTGCTGAGAAGACCATTTACTTTATAAATTTTACTATTTCAACTATCCCTCACAACAGTCCCATGTGGATACTATCCTTATTCCTGTTTTACTGAGCAGAAGCTTAAGCTCAAATAGGTAAGGGCCCTGCCTATGGGCACACAGCTACTGCTAGACAATGCCCTGTTCACTTTTCTTTCTCACAAGACTGAAAACTCATGAGAGCAGAGACCACAACTAGCACATTCACCCTGTGTGCCTGACATTTACTGGTTGCTAAATAAATACGAATTCAGCTGGGCACAGTGGCTTATGCCTGTAATCCCAGCACTTTGGAAGGCCGAGGCAGGTGGATCACTGGAGATCAGGAGCTCGAGACCAGCCTGGCCAAAGTGGCAAAAACTTGTCTCTATCAAAAATACAAAAATTAGCTGGATGCGATGGTTCACGCCTGTAGTCCCAGCTACTCAGGAGGCTGAGGCAGGAGAATTCCTTGAACCTGAGAGGCGGAGGTTCCAGTGAGCCGAGGTGGTGTCTGGTGTGACAAAGCAAGTCTGTTTCAAAAAATAAATAAATAAATAAGAATTTAAATGAATAATGCCCATTAGTGCCTTGATATATAAGTACTTCTGGGGACTCCATGTTTGGATCCCCTTCCACGAACACTCCCTTCGTGGAAGCCTGTCTTCTCCTTCTAAACGCCATCTCTCTCTATTCCTTCCCACTCAGTGTGAAAGCTGCTTTCCTCTCCTGCATTCCATCTTTCTGGATTCTCTCACTCAGTGTGAGAGTTAGCTGTTTCTTTCTCTCTCCTTCTCCTGTTTCTCTCTCTAAAAAAAAAATTATATATACATATACTTTTTTTTTTGAGACAGAGTCTCTCTCTGTCGCCCAGGCTGCAATGCAGTGGCACAACCTCGGTTCACTGCAACCTCCACCACCTCCCAAGTTCAAGCGATTCTCCTGCCTCAGCCTCCTGAGTAGCTGGGATTACAGACACCTGCCACAATACCCGGCTGGTTTTTGTATTTTTAGTAGAGATGGGGTTTCACCACGTTGGTCGGGCTGGTCTCGAACTCCTGACCTCGCGATCTGCCCGCCTCAGCCTCCCGAAGTGCTGGGATTACAGGCATGAGCCACCGTGCCCGGCCAGTACCTTCTTTATAAAATGACCATGGCAAACCTTCCGCTCTCTTGCCAGGACTTAAGTCCTTTACAAGGATCATTGTACTTAGTCCGGCAGCCATCCTAGGCATAGGTATCTTGTATCACTATTGGTACCGATGACGGAATCTGAGGCTCAGAGGAGCTAAATCTGAGGTCACAGCCAATAAAAAGGCCGCCTTGGGGGCCCACCTTTGCGGGCTGTCATCACCTACAGTCCCCAACTCGTCTTCCCCGGCTGCTCTATTCCATTTCTCAAGAGTAGAAACAGACCATGCACAGTAACATGCATTTCTTGGCGTCACTCAAAGCAGAAACTGTGGGTTCTGGGGACCCCATAAGGGTCCCCCTGGATTTCTGTCTCAGCCACCATGGGGAGGGCCCTCCGGGCTCATCCTGGTGCCTTCTCTAATACAACAGTAGGCACCGAGGCGTTGGCGTTCCTGGGCACAGACCTCCGGGACGCTGGTGATGAGGGGCCCCCACAGACCATGGCACCGCCGGCCACTGTGGGCTCCCGGGCACTCACCCTGCGCAGTGGACGGGGCGGGGGCGTGGTGGGAGCGTGGTGAGAAGCTTAGCAGCTCCATCCAGATGCGAATTGTCCCTCCCATACTTCCCGGGCTGCCGGGGCCTCCATTAGAGCCCCCGAGGGGTGAGAATCCACACCTCCGCAAATGGGCCCGCTTTCCCAGGGCCCCCCTGCCCAGACCTTCCCTGGGCTCTGTGGGTTTTGACACCTCTCTGTAACTTGGTGGGGGGCCACCTCGCACCTTTGCTCAAGATAAAAGCTCAGGCCTGGAGGTGCGCGGCCCAGCCTCCCAGAACCCGTGGCCCCGCCATGGCCCAGACGCCTCCACCGCAGAGCCTCGTCAGCCGCGACCACTGGATCTTCGCCCAGGGCTGGGGCTGGGCCGGCCACTCGGACTCCACGTCCCCTGCCTCCTCCTCGGATTCTTCGGGTTCGTGCCCCTGCGACGGCGCCCGTGGCCTCCCGCAGCCCGCGGTTCTAGACCGCGGCTCCCGAGCCGCAGAGGCAGCCCCGACGACGCCCCGACGAGCGCGCTCCGGGTCGGCGGGCGGACAGCGGCAGAGCGCAAGCGAACGAGAGAAACTGCGCATGCGCACGCTGGCCCGCGCCCTGCAAGAGCTGCGCCGCTTCCTGCCGCCGTCCGTGGTGCCCGCCGGCCAGAGTCTGACCAAGATCGAGACGCTGCGCCTGGCCATCCGCTACATCGGCCACTTGTCGGCCGTGCTGGGCCTCAGCGAGGAGAGTCTACAGCGCCGGCGCCTGCAGCGCGGGGAAGCGGGGTCCCCTCGGGTTTGCCCGACGTGCCCAGACCGCGGCCCCGCGCAAGCGCAGACGCAGACGCAGAGGGAGGAGTTGGAGCTGGGGCAGGGGCAGGGACAGGGACAGGGGCAGGGGCAGGGGCGCGGGCGGGTAGTCCGCGCCAGGGCGTCCTGGGGGTCCTCGTCCGCCTGCCCTGGAGCCCAAGCGGCGCCCGAACGCCTGGGGAGCGGGGTTCACGACGCGAATCCCTGGGCGACACCCCCTTACTGCCCCAAGATACAGTCGCTCCCGTACTCGTCCCAAGGGACAACCTCCGACGCTTCTCTTTGGACCCCACCCCAAAGCTGTCCCTGGACTCAGTCATCCCCAGAGCCCCGGAACCCGCCAGAGTCCTGGACAACGCCCCCAGCAACCCTGGAGCTGGCCGCAGTATACCAGGTATGTGTGTGGACCTCGCTGTGCTCCCCAGCCTCCAGGCTGCAGAGAATCTCATTCTTTTTAGATCCCAGCTTGTCTACCCCAGGCTTATCTAACAGAGGGAGAATGGAAGGAACCCCCAGCTCCTTGGGAGAAGAGGTGGGACCCTGGGAAGTTAAGGCCACACCACTGTCACCACAAGTAGTCTTCACAGCCGTGGGAAAAAGGGGGAGCCCGCAAGATTGGCGTGCTGACAGGAAAATCGCCTCAAGTGCTATTAAGGGTGCAGTGGGGGAAGGAAGCCCCAGGTAAGGGCAGCACTTCCTGAGTAGACGTGCCTGGAGCTGGTGATTTCAGTTTTCCTCAAGCTCCATTCATTCATGAGGCTCATGCATGACTCATGGTCCATAAAAAATCATACTAACCAAAATTTGTTGAACACTTTCTACGTGCCCATCATCATTCTTGAATAATACATACCTTACATGTATTATTCAGCCCCAGTAATGACCTTAGGAAGCAGCTATTATCATCGGCATCCCTATTTTACAGGTGAGAAAACAGACTGAAAAAGGTTACCTGCGTTCTCGCTGCTAGTGAGTCTCAGAGCTGGGACTTCAGCCTTAGCAGAACATCTCCCGAGCAAGTGCTCGTAACCACTCGGCTTTGCTGCATCCACGGCAGAGCTGTCCAGGCGCTGCCAGCCACACCATGGCAAGCAGCCGGGTTCGAGGTCTCTGGACATCAGGGACTGGCCACCTAACCAACTGCTCTTGTCTCTCTTGCAGGGTCTCTCTGTGTCTCCAGAGTCCTGTCTGTCGCTGGGAACTCCTTCTCTCCTGCCCCGCCCATCCTGCCAGAGACTGCAGCCTCAGACCCCCTGGGGGTGCTGGAGCCACAGTACAGAGGTGCTGCCCACCTCAGAGGACCAGGGACCGGGTGCCACCTTCCAGCTCAGTGAAGCGAGCCCTCCCCAGAGCTCAGCCCTGTGGTTCAGTGGCTGCCCTGAACTTTGGCAAGAAGATCTGGAGGAGGCCCGCCTCAGCATCTTCTACTAAACGGCCTCAGCTTCCCTCTTTCCATCCAGGAATCAGGGCTGTAGTGTGGCTCCCTCCTCGTTTCCTACTTTGCTTTAGCCAAGCCTCCTTTTTTTCAAGTGATGTCTTTCAGGGAAGCAGTGTTTGAAATAGATACTGGGCATCTTCCCTGGATGGAGTCAGGGTGGGGACAGTGTCTTCCATGGCTAGACACCCCCAGAATGCCTGGCACTCTGCAGAGCACAGGCTGAGCTACACTAGAAAGGGGTCTCCTTTACCCCGAAGGCAGCTGGGCTGGGACAGGTGGGAGAATGGGCGTGGGAGGCATGCCCCATGCTCTGCTTCTTGGTGATGGTTGGCCTGAGCCCTATATGCTGTGATTTTTTTTGTACTTAAAAAGAAAAAACACATACAACAGAAATTTGGTTTGGTCTGTTTTTTGTCCATCAGGGAAGTCGCTCTCTCTGAGCTTCAGTTTTTGCAGTTCCTAAAGGAGGAACTAGCTTGGGTGGTCGCTGAGGTAGCTTCTTCCTCTAACCTTCCAGAAGTGCTGTGGTTCCTCCATCCTTAGGGTCTTGCTGGCCCTAGGGGCTGTCAGCCGCAGCCAGAAGGATGAGAAGGTCCAGGCAAGCTTAGAGCAGAGACCCAGTGTCGGGGCCCAAGTTGAGCATTCTACTCAGCAGTTACTTGCTGTGTAACCAAGTGAGACCAGCAGGCAAGCTTTAAAACCTCCCTGAGCTTCAGTCTCTTCAATTGTGGAGACAATACTAGACCCCACCTCTCAGGGTTCTAATACTTGGCATGTAGTAAGTGCTCAATAAAATGAGTACTGAGGCTAGGCACCGAGGCTCATGCCTGTAATCCCATCACTTTGGGAGGCCAAGGTGGGTGGATCACTTGAGGTCAGGAGTTTAAAACCAGCCAGGGCAATATGGTGAAACCCTGTCTCTACTAAATATACAAAAAATTAGCCTGGTATGGTGGCGAGAACCTGTAATCCCAGCTACTCAAGAGGCTGAGGCAGAAGAATCGCTTGAGCCTAGGAGGTGGAGGTTGCAGTGAGCCAAGATCATATCACTGCAAACTGGGTGACAGAACAAGACTCTGTCTCCCGGAAAAAAAAAAAACACAAAACAGAAAAAAAAAAAAAAAAAAGGAAAAATCCAATGCAAGACTGTCTCTGCCATGCTGATACCCGTCTAGAAAGGCTGGGTAAAGGAGCTCCCGGGACTGATGCTTGCAGAGCCTCAGCACCTTCCATTGCTGCTGGGCCTGAGTGCTGAGGGGTCATCTCCCTGGCAGACAAGAGCGCTGGGCAGGGAATCACCCACCAGAGTTCTAGTTGGTTCCTGCTCTTGGACCTTGCCCACAGCTCTACAGGCATTCCTCTGGCTCCGTGTACCCTCACTGCATCCCAGGGTCAGCCACAGAGCCTGGTGAGGGCCAGCATCGTACACTGCCATGGCAGTGGCACCACCAGAGGCATTCAAACCAGAGCAACTCCATCTTGAATAAGCGCTGGGTAAACTGAGGCTGAGACCTGTGGGGCTGCATTCCCAAGAGGTTAGGCATTCTTAGTCACAGGATGAAACAGAAGGTTGGCACAAGATGTAGGTCACGAAGACTTTGCTGATAAAATAGGATGCAATAAAAGAAGCTGGCCAAACCCTGCCAAAACCGAGATGGTGACAAAAGTGACCTCAGGTCTTTCTCACTGCTCATTATGCATGGATTATAGTACATCAGCTGCTAAAAGACACTTCCACTAGTGCGTGACAGTTCACAAATGCCATGACAGCATCCAGAAGTTACCCTAAATGGCCTAAAAAGGGGAGAAACCCTCAGTTTTGGGAAATCCCACTTCTTTCTCAAAAAACTCATGAATAGGCTGGGCACGGGTGGCTGGCACCTGTAATCCCAGCACTTTGGGAGGCTGAGGCAGGTGGATCGCAAGGTCAGGAGATCAAGGCCATCCTGGTCAACATGGTGAAACCCTGTCTCTACTAAAAATACAAAAATTAGTCAGATGTGGTGGCACGCACTTGTAGTCCCAGCTACTCGGGAGGCTGAAGCAGGAGAATTGCTTGAACCCAGGAGGCAGAGGTTGCAGTGAGCTGAGATCTCACCACTGCACTCCAGCCTGGTGACAGAGTGAGCCTCTGTCTCAAAACAAACAAACAAAAACAAATAATCCACCGTTGTTCAGCAAGTAATCACGAACTAACTATAAACTGACTCAGCTGAGCAGCCCAGGCCGCTGCTCTGCGTGTGGAGTCACCGTTCTTCTATTCCTTTCTTAATAAACTTGTTTTCACTTTAAGGACTTGCCCCAAATTCTTTTCTTTTGAGATGGAGTCTCGCTCCGTCTCCCAGGCTGGAGTGCAGCAGCAAGATCTCAGCTCACTGCAACCTCCGCCTCCCAGGTTCAAGCAATTCTCTGCCTCACTCTCCCAAGTTGCTGGGATTACAGGCACCTGCCGCCACACCCGGCTAATTTCTGTATTTTTAGTAGAGATAGGGTTTCACCACCTTGGCCAGTCTGAGTCTTGAACTGACTTCGTGATCCACCTGCCTCGGACTTCCAAAGTGCTGGGGATTACAGGTGTCAGCCACCGCGCCCAGCGCCCCTAATTATTTCTGGCATGAGGTCCAAGGTTTCTCTTTGAGACGGCACAAGCATAGCAGTATAGACGTCACAGACCCCACCCCAGCTCCAGATGGAGACCCGCTTCCGCTTCTGTGCAGGCAGTAAACCAGACAGCTGATTCCAGTTCATTTCTACTGAGATGTGACTTACTCTCCTTGCCCTGCACTTTCCTTATCTGTAAAGCTGAGATAAAGCTGTTCCTTATCTCACGGTACCATTAAGAACTAAATGAAATAACTGCATAAACGCTTCTCCCTGGCAGGCCAGCTCTCTCTTCCAGGGAGCCTGGAGCCCATTAGGAACTCTAGATGGTAAGGCTGGCCCCTCCCACAGCTGGTCCGCAGAAGGTCAAGTGCCAGCCACGGCCGCTGGGCACTGGCGACAGGAAGGGCTGGCCCAAAGGGGCTGGTGGAGCTTAATCTGGGACGGCCCAGGGAGCCTCCCAGCTGGTGGAGGGACAGCGCCCCATCACAGCCCCATCACCGGGAGCTGGCCTCCCCCCTTAGCCCGCCCTACCTTTGATGTGCAGATGGTGGGGGATGGGGCTTCCTGGCCCCAGGCCTGCCTGTTTCTTACAAGGGGGAAGAGGCGGGTGGGGCTAGAGCCAGGAGACAGGGCCAAGGGTGATAATAAGACCCAGCTCCCCTTCCGCGTTGGGCCACGTGCTAAATCCATGTATCTCCTTCAGTCTATAAGCCAGCCCAATAGCTCTGATACTGCCTCGAGGTGCAGATGAGACCAAGGCTGGGGTATGTGGGTCCTCTGTCTAAGAAACTGACACCAGGCCTGCTGGATTCCAGGATTCCAGCCTGGGGAGCTGGCCTAGGTCCTTTGGAGGTGACTCCCAACTACCTGTCCGGCTGTTCTCACCTTCTGTCCCTCCCCTCAGCCTTGGATGTTCAACTGGGCCTTGTGGGGCAGAGGCTGAGGGGAGCCTGCCACAGTCTGCCTCCATTTGTCAAGAAATGCCCACCGGGGTCAATGTGTGCGTGGAGCAGCACGGGTCCCAGGCCTTCTCAGAGTTGGCCCTGACCGCCCTCTGCCCCAGGCGATGTGGAGGGCACAGTCTGCGCTTTATGAGACTGGCAAAGCTGTCCCCACCCCCTATGGCTTCTGTGCACCTCAGCCCAGCCCCTCCCTGTGTGCTAAACAACCCTGTGGTGGCTCAGCCTGTAAGCCCAGCACTTTGGGAGGCCACGTGGATCACGAGGTCAGGAATTCGAGACCAGCCTGACACACATGGCAAAACCCCGTCTCTACTAAAAATACAAAAATTAGCAGGCATGGTCGCATGCACCTGTAATCCCAGCTACTCAGGAGGCTGAGGCAGGAGAACTACTTGAACCCAGGAGGCGGAGGCTGCAGTGAGCCGAGATTGAGCCACTGCACTACAGCATTGGTACCCGCACCCCCACCCCACCCTCCCCCCACAGCGCCTGAACAGGCAGTTGGTGCTGTTGGCCAGTGAGTGGCGTCACCAGGTCTGGGACTGCACGCTCGCTGCCTTCACTGCACTGACCTGTCCCGCATCGCATCGTGGTCCCCAGGTGTTCCTGTGCTGCCGGAAGAGGCGTGTGGCCTGTACCCTGCACCCTTGCCTCCTGTTGAGGAGGGTGCTTCCTGGAGAGCACTCTCCACGCTCTGCCGGGCCCTTCTCACGGCTTACTGTGGGAGCACTGAGTCCACGCTGCCCACCCTCCACCTGTGATACCTTCCTACCACCTGAAGTCTCTAGCTGCCATCGATCGGAACGGGGATTAAAGGAGCCCTGCAAACCTCCGGCTAGCTCAGTTGGTGGCGTGGAAGGGAGCCTGCAGCCCTATAGGCAGGCAGGGAGGCACTGGTGCAGACCACTGCGGGGCCAGCAGGCTGGGCACATGTCCCGTCCCGTGCTCTGGGGGGGTCCCAGCTTCCCTCCACCCCGCCTCCCCAGCCACTGTGCTGACCCACTCCTGCTTAATTTAGTCATGTGTCTCAAAACTCATCTAGAAATCCTTTATTTACATTTTCTCTTAGAAAAAAATATAAAGATCTGCTGCCCTGTTGATTCCTCCGATTTGGGGTCTTTTGGTAAAGGTTTGAGGGGGTACAGGGCAGCCTCCCCAGGCCATCCATTGTCCACCAAGAGCTCCTGCTCATCTGGCCCTGGAGCAGGGCTTCCCTGAGATCAGCCCCGGGGTCCTGGGCGACAGGCGTCATGCCAGGCCTGGGGCAGTGTTGACACAAGGGGCAGGGACTGGGAGGTGCTCGGACAGCCTTGTCATCAGCAACTAGACTGGCTCACAGGCAGAGAGAACATGGGCTGGACACCATGAGCCCCATGCATGGGGCCAGGTAGCTTTGAGGTCTGGGGACTATTTGCTGTTTTCTGTGAACCACTGGAGCACCACCTCCTTGTTCTCCTTCACCCACTTGATGTTGGCTCTCGTCTTCTCCAGGGCCTGCTCCAGCGCCCGGGTGCCTGAGCCAAAGCCTATGTCCTCGTTGTTCTTCTTGAACTGCTCCAACTGCCAGAAAAACAAAGATTCTCAGCCCCGGGCGAGGTCCCAGCACAGCCTTGAGGAGGAGCTCTCTTGGGTCTCTGGCTTCCTGCTCCCACATGAGAGTCCCCAGAGATGGGAACCACACCACACCCTGTTCTGGGGACAGGGAGGACATCCACCTTGCTCCTGGGCAAAGTCCTTGTTAACACAGAGGTTGCAAAATGACAGGCCCTGGCAAAACCTGGCTCAGGAAAGATTCCGGCCTTCATGTTTAATATTTAATTATATCAATCCCATCAAGAGAGTAAAGAGGGGCAAATGAAACAGATGCCACATGGAAGCAACCAGCCAAATATAAAATACGGAAATTTCTAAACCACAAACGATCCAGTTGCTTCAATAAATAAATGTTTTTAAAAAAAAAAAAATACTACTACAAATTAGAAGAGTTATCAGTCCTGGAGGTTCTAGCCAGGCAGTTAGCCAAGAGAATGAAATAAAAGGAATCCAGGAAGGAAGAAGTAAAACTACGTGTAGATGACATGTTTGCATATATACAATTTTAAAGAATCCATTAAAAAAAAAAACTATTAGAACTAATGATTTCTGCAAGGTTGCAGGATATAAAATCGGGTTTACTCCTATACACTAGAATATACAGAAAAATTACTGGTGAAGAGTGACTGCTAGTGAGTACAGGTTTCTTTTTAGAGTAATAAAAGTGTTCTAGAATTAGACAGTAGTGATGCTTCTACCACATTTTTGTTTGGTTTGGTTTTTTGAGACAGGGTCTTGCTCTGTTGCCCAGGCTGGAGTACAGTGGCACCATCTCGGTAATCCCAGCTACTTGGGAGGCTGAGGCAGGAGAATCTCTTGAACCCGAGAGGCAAGAATGCAGTGAGCCCAGATTGTACTACGGCCCTCCAGCCTGGGTGACAGAGCGAGACTCAGTCTCAAAAAAAAAAAGCCTTTATTTTCCATATGACTTAATTATTTAGAGGTAAAATTATGTAACATCAGTGATTTGCTTTAAAATTGACTGCCCAGAAAGAGTACTGGCAAAATGCTGATCACTGTTGAACGTGGGTAATGGGCACATGGAGGTTTATTATACCACTCTTTCCTTTTGTGCCTATACAAAAATCCCAAGATGATTTTTTTGTATTGAACTGTTAACATTTCCAATGTCTGGCCACTCAGCTTCCTCTGTAAATGAGGCAGGCCTGGCAGCGGGGAGCCCGTGCTCCCTCAGGCTGACAGTGGGGGAAGAATGCAGGGCCTCTCTGGCCTGGGAAGGAAGCCCACGGAGCCCAGGGCTGGGAATGGCTTCTTACCTGCTGCAGCTCATACTCAGTGGAGAAGCGCCGTGTCACTCCCTGGATGAGGTTGGAGAAGGAGAACGAGCCACCACCGTAACTGCAGGGAGGGAGAGAGGTGAACCGTGAGGGAGGCCGGGAACTAAGGAGGCTCCTCACACCTGCTGGGGAGGGAGCTGTGATCGTAGAAGAGATGAAACTACACACACCCTGCGAGGTCCCTCCAGGACACCAGGACACAGGGGAGTCACAGCGTGAACAGGCCTGACTGCCCAGCTCCGAGCTCCCCTCTTCCAGAGAATATTCCCACCAGCCATGTTTTCCTTCCAAGTGGGAACCCCACCTTGTCTTTCCATTCCTGCCCCTACCCTAGCCCCCAGGCTTGGCTGATTTTTGTCCACTCCTGGGCAGTGTCCCCAGCATGTCCCATGCACACAGGCCACTCCCTGGGCCCCAGCCTCGGCGCTCATCATGCCTGACACCCTCTCCACAGACTCACTCGTTAAAGAGCTTCTTCCAGTTGCTCTGGACAAAGTCCCAGACGAGAGTCTGCCCGACGACGTTGTTGGCAATGCTGATGATGGTGGAGGTGGCGTCCTGCTTCCGGATTAAGTCGGGGTTCAGGGTGTAGCTCAGGTACCTAAGAGGGCCAGATGTTAGTCAGCGACTGCTAATTCAGGTGACTGAGGAGAGAGCCTGGACTATCCCATGCCCTCACCTCCGCCTGCTGGGAGCTGAGCGACCCCCACTTGGTCCTTCCTCCCCCTGTATAGGGGAAACTGAGTCACCTAAGCAGGGTCACAGGATCACTGGCTAAGCCAGAGACATGCCTGACATGGAAATATTTGACAATGAATCAATGAAGGAAAGAGTCCCAGGGTCGCAAGCCCGGACACCAGGTAAATGGCCACTCTTGTCTTTGACACTGAGGGTGGCTCTTCTTTACTGCGTCCAGGTGATGGCATATGAGGCCCACGGTGGGGGTTGGGGACCCTCATCCAAGGGCTTGAGGGGGTGCCCAGCTGGACATTCGGAAGGACCCAGGTCTAGCTACACCAGAGCCTTCGACAGAGGGGGGCATGAATCGCTGTGAGGTAAAGGCTGAGGCCATAGCAGCCAGGAGCTCGTCTCTGTCACTAATTCAAGCTTCCGGGCTGTACCGATGGCTTTGGAAAGACTGCCCCCACCTCAGCAGGTCTGTGAGGGTCGCGAGAAGGATCTGGCGAGGAGTGTAGAGGGCTGCCTGGTCCTCCAGGTGGGGAGGGGCTTTCGCAGTCCCACCCTGCCTCAGGCCTCACCTGTTCAGGATCCACACCTGGTTGCTGCAGGCCAGGGCTGCCCGGAGCTTGTCGGCCTCGTTGACCAGCGTGGCACTCCGGAACTGCTCCCAGGCGAAGTTCCACTCCTCCTCGCCGCCCTGGGCGATGGCGTTGCAGTAGACGGTGGACCTCAGGTTGGGGTGGATCCTGGCGTGAGGCGGGGAGGTCAGGTGTGGAGCAGCAATGGGGAGGATGGGACAGGGGTCTCCTGAGGACGGAGCTGCTAGCGGGGAGATGAAGGCTGGCAGAGGAGACACAAGGGAGACACTCACGGGTTATTATTGGCGTTCGCCATCCACTGCTTGAAAAGGTCAGAGACCATCTGCTGGCACTCCGGAAGTCCGTTGGTGCAGGCGGTGCTGATGGCATTAATCTCGTTGTACCTGCGCCGTGGTGACACACGGTTAGCACACCTGGCTGACTCCAGCCAAGATTCCCCTCTTGACACACAGCCCCAGGCCGGCACTCCATCTGAGGCTCTGTGGCCTAACTGGCCCTCTGGGGGCCCCGTATTTGCTCTGTGCCTTGGGCCTGAGATTCCTTGGTCCCCAAGGCAGCCCAGGGACCCAGAAGGGTAGGAACAGCCTCGAGCCCATTTCAACCCCTGGAAACCATATAACCTCAAGCCGGTGGGCTAAGCTGAGAGCTTCAGTATGGGCCTTTGTATAAAGAGGGCTGATGGGCCCACAGTACACATGGAGCCTCAGGGCAGGGCCTCCCTTCTCCTGGGTGGGGATCTCTCCCTGCCTGGTGCCTCCCATTGAGAGCTGCAGCAGAGAACACTGCTCTTGACTCCCCGGGGTCAAGGACCTCTAAACCCATGAGGGCTCCCACTCACTGGTCCATCAGGTTTTCCGGGATCACAGTCCAGTTGTTGGTGATATTTCTGAAGTGAAAGAAGAGGGGCGTGACCTGCTTCTTCAGGTAGCTCTGGGAAAAAGAAAACATGAATCGCATCAAAGACTCATGCCTGACCTGCCTGGAACCCCACGAGGCTTCTGATGTTGGGGGGCAGGCACTGGCAGGGAGGTCAGAGGTCAGGGCCTCACGTGAGGCCGAACAGTGCTCAAAGAGGCCCGTAGAAGTCTAGAGTTCAAATAACTGAGCCAAGGTGCTTTCTGCTCAAAGCATTAGTCAGTTCCAATAGTCTGTCTAAGGGTCACCATTTCTTTTTTTTTTTTGAGATGGAATCTCACTCTGTCACCAGGCTGGAGTGCAGTGGCACGATCTCAGCTCACTGCAATCTCAGCCTCATGGGTTCGAGCAATTCTCCTGTCTCAGCCTCCCGAGTAGCTGGGACTACAGGCATGCACCATGCCCAGCTAATTTTTGTATTTTTAGTAGAGACAGGATTTCACCATGTTGGCCAGGCTGGTCTCGATGGTCACCATTTCTTAATATAATGTGTTGGGTTTTCCCCTCATGATCATATGTATTCCATGACTTGCCTGGTGCGGTGGCTCACGCCTGTAATCCCAGCACATTGGGAGGCTGAGGCAGGTGGATCACCTGGGCCCAGGAGTTTGAGACCAGCCTGGGCAACATGTGAAACCCCGTCTCTACT
>NW_016107334.1:596242-598451 GCF_001604975.1 Cebus imitator | reverse complement strand
AAAAAAAAAAAAAAAAAAAAAAATTCCTTGACTTATTGTGGGGAATTTAGAAAACACAGAGAAACATATGCAGAAAATAAAACACACTCAGGAGCTTACCAAAACTATAGTTTCCACATTGGTGCTTTTTTCTGTACTTTGTTCTTTTTCACTTAGTATATTCTGCACATGGCTTTTTCTTCCTGTCATGGTAGTTTAAGCCCCACCCCATGCTAGTAAAATCCTTTGTGGACTCTGGTTCAACAAGGCAGGTTGATTTCCCACCTGGATCCACATCCAAATGTAAAAGGAATAAACCCCCAATAACGAAGAATAGGAGAGGCAACAGCGGATGCAAGGTCAGCACAGTGTAGGCAGCTGGGAAGCGCAGAAAGGGAGATGTGCCGGGCTTGGCAGAGTGGGAGAAGCTGCAACTGAGAATCTGCAGAAAGGGAGACAGAAGTAAGAGAACTTGCTGTGACAAGACTGAGAATTAAAGGGACAAGGCCCCGTGCAGTGGCTCACGCCTGTAATCCCAGCACTCTGGGAAGCCGAGGCAGGTGGATCACCTGAGGTCAGGAGTTCGAGACCAGCTTGGCCAACATGGTTAAAACCCATCTCTACTAAAAATACAAAAATTATCCAGGCATGGTTGCACATGCCTGTAATCCCAGCTACTTGGGGGGCTGAGGCAGGAGAATCGCTTGAACCCAGGAGGTGGAGGTTGAAGTGAGCCGAGATCACGCCATTGTACTCTAGCCTGGGTGACATGACAGAGTGGGACTATCCATAAAAAAAAAAAATTAAAGGGACAAGTCAGAAGGGACAGAGGGGAAGCGAGGACTGCAAACAGGAAGATGAACTCAAAGTCAACAGAAAGAGTCATTCCACCTCCAAGTCCCCACTTCCCTCCTTGTAGAGGGCAGCGGCCCTCACCACACCCATGAGAGAGACTGAACTGGGAATTCAGAAAGTGGGGTCAATCTTTGCTGGATTGTAAAGAGGGTCAGAGATGGAAGTTTCCATACTGAAGGGAGGCACCCCCGTTTCCTTCCCGCCTGTGTCCCAGAAAGGAAGTGCTGCCAGCCTCATTGCACAACACAGAGGCTCACACTCTGGAAACACTGCATGGTCTCGAAAGAACACACCCATGGATACTAATTTTTGAGGATCGCCAATGAAGAGTGACTTGGCCACCCAGTGACCTCGCAATGCGCTCCCGCAGACAGCACACTCCACCTTCCCGTGGAGCTTCCAATCACTTTTTGTTTGTCTCACTCTCAAATCCAAAGAGGTGGCTCAGCCTCCAACTTGAAAAGACACCAAAACAAACACAAAACTCAAGAGGAAATGAGTCAATGGAAAAAAAAGAAAACTTCGAAAAGCCTGTAGTAAATATCCTCCGAGAGGGAGGAGAAGATATTGCACAGGATGCTCAAATCAGAAAGAGCACTTGGAAATTTTAAAATATGACATAAGAAATGAAAACAATTTCCAGGTGAGGTGGTGTGCAAAGCTGAGGGAACCTCCCAGGGCAGAACACAAAGTCAACAAGCTGGAAAACAGAAGAGAAAAAGAAAACTAGAGGACGAAAGCAAGAGAAGTAAGCAGGATTTATAGGGGTTCCAGAAAGAGATAACTAGAAAATAGGAGGGAAATAAAGTTTAAAGAAGCAATACAGGCCAGGCGGGTGGATTGCTTGAGGTCAGGAGTTCGAGACCAGCCTGGCCAACATGGGGAAACCCCGTCTGTAAAAAGAAAAAAAAAGAAGTAATACAAAATGTTCCAATACTAGAGGACGTAAATGGCAGTCCGGACTGGAAAATGTAGATGGAGGAGAAGAGGCCCAAACTAAGGCCTAAAAAGACTGAGAGAAGCTTCCAAAAGTTTCCAGGAGCAAAACTGATCACTTTCAAGTAACTGGAAAGGAGAATGGCTCTGGGCATCTCATCAGCAACATGACAAGCCTGATATCAGCGGAGCAAGACCTTAAACATTCGGTGGAATAATTTCCCACCTCGAAACTTCTAAACCCAGCTGAACGCTCAATCCAGTGTGAGAGTGGAATACAGATATTTCACATGATCTACCCCAGAAAATCTACCTCTCATGGACCCTTTCTCAAAAACTCCTGGAAAATGTACTCCCCTATGAGAGGGGAAAAAAAAATCAAGAAAGAATCCGTGAGACACAGGAAACACAGGAGAAGAAGGCACCTCCAAGCATGGGA
>NW_016107334.1:591891-596122 GCF_001604975.1 Cebus imitator | reverse complement strand
AAAATTGGGCGGGGCGTGATGGCTCACACCTGTAATTCTAGCACTTTGGGGGGGCCAAGGCGGGAGGATTATGTGGTGTTCCTGGAACATCAGATCCTGGAAGCCAGGTGTACCAGACCATCCTGGCCAATATAGAAAGATCCCATCTCTACAAAAAATCAAAAATTTAAAAAATAGCCAGGCATGGTGATGCACAGCTACTAGAGAGACTGAGGCAGGAGAATCCCTTAAGCCTAGGTATTTGAGGCTGCAGTGAAGCGTGATTGCACCACTGCACTCCAGCTTGGGTAACAGAGTGAGACCCTATCTCTAAACAAACAAACAAACTTTGACCTGTTGTGTGATACATTTGTAACTGTGTACAAAAAAGGAAACATAAACATAGTACTCTACATGGCTCAACAGAGACTACTATTTAGATAAACATAATAAAGCAAATGCTTAATACTGATTTGACTAAATATTATGATTTAACTATAGTAGGAGAATGGGGAGATGTGGGGTAGGCAGGTAAGAGGGTTGAAACTTTTTTTACCAAAATATCTCATTTACCATAACGGATATTAATAGATAATTGAACTTTTTTTTTTAACGAAAAAAGATCTCTTCAAGCATGATCTAATGACTACATATTACACCCTCAAATGGATGTTCTCCAGTTTAACCAATCCTCAACCTTCAGACATTTAAGTATTTGTGTTTTGTTTTGCCTTTCACAAACTGCTGCAGTGAGCATCCTATGGGTGTAGCTTATTCACCCAGAATAAGCTCAAGTTTCCTTTTGGTCTCTCAAGTGGGAACCTCTGCCTTCAAATAGGCCCCTATGCTCAGCATTAAAATACTTCAAAGCTGCCAATCCCCACATCTCACTCACAGGGCAGGTGGGCTGGGTAGGCAGGTAGAGGCCTGTCCATCTTACAGAGGAGTTAACTGGGCCTGAGAAAGGGTTGCCCAAGGCCACACAGCTGGCAAAAGACACTTCTTCCGGCCCTCAGCATGGTGGCCTTTTCTGTGTCTTCTGAAAGCATTAATTCCCCATGTTTCAAATCAACAAACTTTGCTGAAGTCTCAGCGACCTTTATTTTTTTGCCCCATACAGCCTCCTCACCTCCTCAGTGTCTGCTCCTCACCTCCATGTCCCTCCCTCTCACTCTTTCACCTGCATGCTCAGGAAAGAGCCTGACCAGGTGATCTTTCTTTTTCTATTGTTTTTTTGTTTTGCTTTTGAAGGCCCCCTGACCAGGAGTCCAACAGGTAATCGTCTATTAACTTCCCCACGGTGCACTTTCAGGCACTGGTTCTTGAACCCTGACATGCGCCTCCATACCTTCATGGGCCCGTAGACCTCGGAGCGGTCGAACATGAGTTTGAAGTAGCTCAGGCTGCTCAGGGCGGCCTCCCAGGGCATGTACTCTGTCTCATCGATCAGGAAGAGGGTGTTGTTCAGTGCCAGCGTGACAGAGACCTTACGAGCACTGGGAACAAATAGAGGGTCCTGAGTAAGGCACCCACACCCAGCCCAGGCCCTCAAAGATGCTCTGCACCCCTTGGCCCCTGTGTCCACTCCTGGAGCCTGAGGTCCCAGAATCCCAACTGAGCCAGGTCAGGCATTTCCATGAAAAGGGAGCTACATGGCTGCTGGGTGGTGCCACAAACAAGGCCCTGTCCTCCCCCACTGCCAGTCCCACTCCCTTGCTTATTATCCCCATTTTACAAATGAGGAAACTGAGGCTCAGAGAAGTGAAGTGCCTTGCCCAAGGTCACACACTTCACAAGTGACACAGTTGAGATTCGAAAGGGTAAGAAGCCCATGTCCTGAACTCTGTCACCTCTTCTGACTCTCTGGGCACCGGAGGCCTTTCTTCCTCCTCTTCCCCTGCCTTTTGTACACCAAATGTCCTCGTATATGGTGACACCACTCATGTCCACGAGCTTAGAGCACCTCACCCCAAACAGAGTAGATGCTCAACAAGTGCCTGTTTATCCATGCCGCCTCCCTCCCGCCCTCTCCAGAGCGTCCATGCCGCCTCCCTCTTGCCCTGTCCAGAGCGTCCATGCCGCCTCCCTCCCGCCCTCCCCAGAGCGTCCATGCTGCCTCCCTCCCGCCCTCTCCAGAGCGTCCATGCTGCCTCCCTCCCGCCCTCTCCAGAGCGTCCATGCTGCCTCCCTCTTGCCCTGTCCAGACCAGAGTTTTGGCAACTAGCACAGTAGCCTGCCACAGTCAGCCTTTAGGAAAAGCCTGGTGCAGCCGGGAGTGGTGGCTCACACTTATAATCTCAGCACTTTGGGAGGCCGAGGCAGGGGGATCATTCGAGACCAGCCTGGCCAACATGGTGAAACCCCATCTCCACTAAAAATAAAAAAATTAGGTGGGCATGGTGGCACATGCCTGTAATCCAGCTATTCAGGAGGATGAGAAGGGAAAATCACTTGAACCCAGGAGGTAGAGGTTGTAGCGAACCAAGATTACGCCACTGCACTCCAGCCTGGGCAAGAGAGCCAGACTCTGTCTCAATAAAAAGGGGGGCCATGGCGGGGTGTGCTGGCTCACACCTATAATCCCAGCACTTTGGGAGGTCGACGAAGGCAGATCACTTGAGGCCGGGAGTTCGAGACCGCCTGGCCAACAAGGGGAAACCCCGTTTCTACTAAAAACACAAAAATTAGCTGGGTGTGGTGGTGCACGCCCGTAATCCTAGCTACTTGGGAGGCTGAGGCAGGAGAATCTCTTGAACCTGGGAGGTGGAGGTTACAGTGAGCCAAGATCACACCACTGCACTCCAGCTGGGTGAGTGATACTCTGTCTCAAAAGAAAAAAAAAAAAAGGAGCTGGGCATGATGGCTCACACCTGTAATCCCAGCACTTTGGGAGGCCAAGGCAAGCAAATCACTTGAGGCCAGGAGTTTGAAACCAGCCTGGCCAAAATGGCAAAACCCCATCTCTACTAAAAATACAAAAATTAGCCAGGCATGGTGGCGGACGCCTATAGTCCCCATTACTCAGGAGGCAGAGGCAGAGAATTGCTTGAACCTGGGAGGGGAAGGCTGCACTGAGCTGAGATTGTGCCTTTGTACCCCAGCCTGGGCAGCAGAGCAAGACTCCATCTCAAAAAAAAAAAAAAAAAAGCTTGGTGCTGTAGAGTAGACTATGGCTTTGGGGTTGGACAAGCCTCTGTCCGGCTATCATGGGCTACTGTGTGACTTCAGGAAAGGTGTCGCATTCCTCATCTGTGAAATAGGTGTGTGGGGACCTGGGGAGGGACATCCCAGGAGCACAGGAGCTCGCTGTGGAACTCCTGGCACGTGGGAGGGGCAGGAGGAGTGGAGCCTCATCATGGACTCAGATTTGCTGAAGTCACGAGGCTTCTGTGGCTGAGCCAGGAAGGGGAGCACTCACCTGGCCAGGTTGAAGGCGTCATTGATGATCTGCGCCCGATTGATGACAGGGATGGCCTAGAATGTGAAGCACAGCATGTGACCATGGGTTGGCTGTGGTGGCAGGGCTTGCAGTCTGGTGCCTGTCCTGGGGCAGGGGGCAGGGCGAGGGGTGGCAGACACCCACCAACCGGTCTGTCTGCAGCTGAGTCTGGATCTTCCTCCAGTTGCTGTCGTCGTAGTTCACCCGGTAATAGCCCGTCACGTTGAGGTTCAGCAGGACCCACTCACTGCCTGATGTTCTGAAGAGGTTGTTGTTGACTGCGGGGAGGGATGAGACCCGGGCAGGGCTGCTCAGAGGCCATGGGCTGACTCCAGACCTCTTGCAAGAGCAGCTGTCCCTGCAGCCTGGCACCAGCGCACCCTCAAGCTTCTGGGGTGACGCTAAGAGGGGGAAAGTAGGGGTGAAGGACTGGGCCACCAGCAGCCTCACAGACCATGAGCCCATGAGGATGGCCTGCACCCCAAACCTCAGTGCCTGCCCTGATTCCCCAGGCTCTGCACAGCCAGGCCAGCTGCAGGGCCACCCACACCCAGCAACCCAGGCGGTTCCTCCTCCTCACTCCACCACACCTGTCACCCACGTGGGAAACTGCAGGTAGCTCCTCCTCTCCCTTCCCCTCCCATTCACCCAGCCCCTCAGTGCTGCTGTCACCCTGGGGCTTAGCGCCCCCTCCTCCCCATGGTTCCCCCTCCTCCCTGTGTCTCCCCCTCCTCCCCACGGTTCCCCCTCCTGCCTATGTCTCCCCCTCCTCCCTGTGTCTCCCCCTCCTCCCTGTGTCTCCCCCTCCTCCCC
>NW_016107334.1:579138-591397 GCF_001604975.1 Cebus imitator | reverse complement strand
TCCCCCTCCTCCCTGTGTCTCCCCCTCCTCCCCATGGTTCCTCCTCCTCCCTGTGTCTCCCTCTCCTCCCTGTGTCTCCCCCTCCTCCCTCAATCCTCCCATGCTTTGTTTCAGCAGCCAGAGGTCAGGGCCAACAGCTCGTTCATTTCCTACCTGTCCCAGCCACTGTCTCCTGCACCCCATGGGACGCTTGGGGACCAGCTTTATCTCTTGGGCACACCTCTGCCCTAGCCACACTCAGTCCCCACTCTCTCCGGCTTTTATCCCTGGCACTTGCTATTTCCTCTGCCTGGAATTCTTTTCTTTGCCACATTAGACTGCCTGACTTCTACTCTTCCTCTAAAATTCAACTTACCTCCTCCGGGAAGCCTTCCTCGACTTCTCCACAAACTTGAATCTCCCTTATTCCCAGCTCCATGTCCCCATACCTCACTAGCCCCAACCATACAGCCTGAAAGCACCCAGCACAGCGCTAGAATGCCTCCAACTTCTTGCCTTCCTTCATCTGTAGCCTTGACCAAGGCAGAGGACGACTTGCCTTGACCTTCGCTTTACCAGTGCCTGGCTGAGTAGGGCTCAAACCGTGTGCCAGGCACTACTTTAAGCACTTATTGCCCAGGCTGGACTGCGATGGTGCAATCTCATCTCACTGCAACCTCCGCTTCCCAGGTTCAAGTGATTCTCTTGCCTCAGCCTCCTGAATAGCTGGGATTACAGGCATGCGCCACCTCATTCGGTTAATTTTGTATTTTTAGTAGAGATGGGGTTTCTCCTTGTTGGTCAGGATGGTCTTGAACTCCCAACCTCAGGTGACCCACCCACCTCAGCCTCCCAAAGTGCTGGGATTACAGGCATGAGCCACCATGGCTGGCTTAGGATTCTCTCCTTTAATCCTCACATAGCCAATGGAGTATTGTTCTTAGCCTCATTTTATAGATGAGGAACTAGAGACCAGAGAGGGATGGTAACTTGCCCACAGTCACACAGAGAGGTAGCAGCAAAGTGGAGATTGGAACCAAAGAAGTCAACTCCATTTGCTGAATGAAAGGTAATAGCCCATCACAGCCCTCAGAACATGGGCCAGGAGCTAGGAGTATGGCGTGGGGGCTGCTGCCCACAAGGGCAGGGCTGGATTACCTTGTACCTCCCTCAGCCAGTAGTCCGCCTGCTGTGCGCCATTTCGGATGGATGTGATGGGCACAATCCACTGGTAGCTGAAATTAAAGGCCCAGACAGAGGTGGTGAGAGATGGCAGTGTGACCACTGCCAGGGAGGAGCAGCTGCCCAGGCTCCCAGCTTCTGCCCAACTCTGGAGCCGAGCACCCCTGGTCTACTGGGGCTGGAGGGAGGGCGTGTCTGCAGTGGCTGGGCCTGGAAGGAGGGCGTGTCTACAGGGGCTGGGGCTGGAGGGAGGGCGTGTCTACAGGGGCTGGGGCCGGAGGGAGGGCGTGTCTACAGTGGCTGGGGCTGGAGGGAGGGCGTGTCTACAGTGGCTGGGGCTGGAGGGAGGGCGTGTCTACAGGGGCTGGGGCTGGAGGGAGGCCTGTCTACAGGGGCTGGGGATGGAGGGAGGGCGTGTCTACAGTGGTTGGGGATGGAGGGAGGGCGTGTCTACAGTGGCTGGGGCTGGAGGGAGGGCGTGTCTACAGTGGCTGGGGATGGAGGGAGGCCTGCCTACAGGGGCTGGGGCTGGGCCCACAGGAAGCTAGTCCTACGATAGTCCCTTCGCAACCGCTCTCCACCCACCCACCCTGACCAGGCCTCAGAGGCTCCATCTGCTCACTTGAAATCTGAGGGCCGGGTGACATTGGAATCAGGGTCAAGGAGGAAGTGCTCCTGGGAAATGGCCCCGGTGCCAGTGTGCACCGTGATGAGCGGGAAGCCCATCTGCAGAGTCCAGCGGTCCATGATGCTGCTCACGTTGGTGGGGAGCTGGATGGACCGGTTGTTCACAGCCTGTGGGAGGCGCGAGAGGGCGTGGCCATCAGCGGCTGCCACCCTCCAGTCCCTGCCATCCAGGGCAGCCTCTGCAGACTCTCGCCTCGACCCCAGCAGGGCAGGCGGGGCCGCTTGTACGGGAGGCCTGGGAAGAGCACAGGGCTGCAAGCGGGGGGGGGGGCCAGGGTCCCGTCCGGCTCTGCCTCTCCTTGGCTGCTCCATGCTAGACCAGCTGGAGAACTTCCCAGCAAATCTACACACAGCCCCCATTCTGTGGTTCACTCTGAGGTGTATGTGTCAGGGAGGGGATGCCCAGGATACCCATGGCTCTTCCTGAACAAACTGGGAGGATGACAAGGAAGTGGAGACAGAGGTGACGGAAAGCCAGTGTCCGGGTGTCACAGGCAGGGGTGGGGGACAGGGTTGGGAGTTGCATGAGGGAGACGTGCTGGGACTGGGTGTGGGCGGGGCTGAGGGGCACTGCTGCTGTCTTCTTGGATCTTTTCTCATGCACCTGCCTTGCCTTTGTCATCACAACAGAAAGCCAACATCATTTGTTAATAACTGAAGAACAGGACCACAAAGAGGGCAGAAGAGTTTGTGGGGAGAAAACGGCTGGGGGCAGTGGGCGGAGGAGCTGGGGAAAGTGGGGAAGGGAGGGCTGGGGGAGAGCTGGGCTTCAGAGGGGACACAGAAGGACAGCTGGGGCAGGGCAAGGAAGGTAGAGGGAGGGACCCAGGCAATGACAGTGTCATCTTGTTAGCAGCCTCTTGGGGTGGGGTGGGGGGGTTGGAAATTGCCCAGCAGGGACCTGGAGCCCAGCTGTGACACTACAAGCTCCTAGGTCTCGCCTCCCCGGTGAGACTGGCCTGGGACTGGAAGTACAGCAGCTGCAGTGGGGGAGACGCTGGGTAGGAATGTGGGGCCCAGGACTCTGCAGGGGCTGTCGAGGAGGAGAACATGTCCTCTGCCTGAAGAGGCTGGCTTTGGGCAGGGCTGTAGGGAAGGCGTGGGGCAGCTGTCAGGGAGCGGAGCTGATAGGGGCAGGAGGGAGAGCAGTTGGACTCCAACCACCTGAGAGGAAAGCAGGAGGGTGTGGGCGGTCTGGGGGGTTGCCCCACAAACAGGGGCTGTGCAAGGTGTCATGGAGGAACTCAAGGCGGGGCAGAGGGCAGAGTTCCTGCTGAGGGTGGAGCTGTGTGCAGAGATGCACCTGGGAGGCACCAGGAGAGGGCACAGGACAGCCAAGAATGGGGAGAAGGTTGAATGCCCGGCTCCTGAGTTCCAGGCAGAGGCTGGTTTGGACTTGGGAACCATGAGGACCCTTTCCTCGACACCAGGAAGGGGCTCCACAGCTCCCATCAAGGAGCCGGCTGTGGCTTGAGGGAGGCTGCCGGCCAGGGCCTGGGCCACAGCCTCCCTCAGATACCTCCTGCAAGGAGCCACCCTGGCACCCACTGTGGGGAGGAGCAACGAGGCTCCATCTGCGCACAGGGCTGGCCAGCAGCGGAGCTGGACACATTCTCCTATCCACTTGCCGCCCCCAGGCACGCTCAGTGCCTCAAGACCCCAACAGGATGGCCAAGGAGGGGCCGGCTGCCACTGACCTCCTGCAGGTGATCCCACAGGTCCCGGTAGATGGTGTTACTGTAGGCAAAGGTGTGCAGATAGGACTGTGGAAAGACGGGACACGGTGAGGGCACAGCTGGGCCTCCCAGGCTCCCCCTCTGTGGTGAGCTAAGGCCTGGGGCAAGGTCAAGGGGGGAAGGAGACCCACCTCCACGGCTGGCCCAGGGCTTGATACTCACCGCCAGGCCCTGCTTGAACACATCCTCGGACAGGAAGCTGGAGAGCATCCTGAGGACTGCGGCGCCCTGGGGGGGCGGAGGCGAGGGGGTGGTCAGAGGCTGTGCCGAACCAGCCGGGCCCTGTGCCCCCAGACCCCGGCTTCATTCCCTGCGGGCCAAGTCCTCACAAATCTTGAGTAGTGATTTGGGAGATTTGGGTGCATCCATTACCCTGGCACCCCTGCCAGCCCCCAGGAGGAGCATGCTGTACCTTGCTGTAGGAGATGGAGTCAAACTGCTCGCTGATCTGAGCCGTCGTGCTGACCTCCGAGGCGGGAGTGGACAGCGGGTGGGAGGAGACCAGCGCATCCACAGCCATCACGCGATACACGTCGTTCAGCACCATGAGGTCTTTCTGCACATTTCCCAGGGCCATCAGGAACGGTGGCCCAGGTCTCCCTCCACACCCAGCCCCCCACCACACCAGCCTCCAGGGCAGCTGGCTCACCAGGTTCCAGCTGGGCTCTGCATAGTCAGCACCCAGGTACTCCACGTAGGAGGCAAAGCCCTCATTCAGCCACAGGTCATTCCACCACTCCACGGTCACCAGGTTCCCGAACCACTGTGGAGGGGAGGGGTCAGCTGGGCAAGCCACGCCTGGGCCAGGCACTGAGAGTCCCAGAACGACCCCCCTCAGGGCTGACTGCCCTGCCGGGCACAGCAGGGACTTCACCAACATCATCGTGACCCCTCCCGCTGCCCTGCTGGGCACAGCAGGGACTTCACCAACATCATCGTGACCCCTCCCGCTGCCCTGCTGGGCGGCACCCTCCTCCCTTCTTAGCAGCCTGGGGTGGAGCCTGGACATGCCCATCTCCTCCCGGAGCCCCATTTCCTTCTCCGCACCCCCCAAGACGGGGGGCTACCTGGTGGGCCAGCTCGTGAGCAATCACAGTGACCACCCGCTCCTTGTTGCTGCTGGAGGAGGACAGGGGGTCGAACAGCAGCGAGTTCTCCCGGTAGGTCACCAGCCCCCAGTTCTCCATGGCGCCAGCATTGAAGTCAGGCAGGCCGATCTGGTCTGGGGAGGCGAGGCCATTGGCAGGGTGGCCTCCGGGAGTGGAGCTCTGCCCACTGCCTCCCACCTCAATGACCCCCACTCACCTGATTTTGGGAGTGGGTAGGATGTGTTGTAATGACTGGCAAAGAAGTTAAGGATGGGGCCTGTCACGTTCAGGGCATAATCGCCGTGGCCTGCCGCAATGGCACTGGGCCGGGCCCAGATCCGGATCTGCAAGGTATGAGGAAGATGTGGGCCAGGGGCCCCGTTCCACCCTGGGGCAGGCGGGCTGAGTCCCAGGGTACAGTGGGCTGGGGGGATCCCCAATGGGCCAGGGCTGGGGGCCAGCCAAGCTAACCCCAGAGGCCTGGTCAGCAGACGGAAACGCTAGGGGACTCTGGAGGCTGTGGGTCCTAGAGAAGGGCCTTTGGAAAACGACAATCGGCACAGCCACCGTCTGTCTGGCACTGGTGGGTCAGGAACTCCCTTCATGAGGAGAAACAATTGTTTTCATTTTTCAGGTGCAGAAACGGAGAACCAGAGAACTTAAGGCCCTGGCCTGAAATCACTCAGAGCTGGGATTCAAACCCTGGCCTAACGATTCTGAAGCTGGTACAGGGGTGAGGAGAACAGGCAGAACCCTCATGCCAGGGCCAGCCCTGGGGAAGGAGAGATGGGCCAGCCTCATACCAAGACGCCGTTGGAGGCCTGCTTCTCCACGTAGGTGAACTCGCTGATGATGAAGGCCAGCAGGTACGTGGACATCTTGGGTGTGGGGTGGAACTCGGTGACCATCCAGTTGGGGTCTTCTGGAAGTGGGGTGCTGGGACCTGGGCAGGGAGCGTGTAAGTATGTGAGAACGCACCCTCTTTCCCCGCACGCCAGCCCCAGGGTGCCTGGCCCCCTGCCATGTGGCCCCAAGCGGGGCCCGCGTACCTTTAGGAAGCATGTTGGACAGGGCCGTGAGGTTCTGGGGGTGGATGAGTGTGATGTTGAACTCGGCCTTCATGGCTGGCTCATCAAAGCACGGGAAGGACTTCCTGGCGTCCGCGGCCTGCATCTGCGTCGTGGCCACCACCCTGCCCCAACCAGGAAGTTAGGGGGTATGCCAGGGCTGGTGGGGGGGCACTAAGGATGCTCCTGGGCATGCAGGGAAAGGGGTCCACGGATGGCTGCTCCAGCCTAACCCCTGCTCCCTCCACCACCCGGGAGCCCCGGAGCCCTGCCAGGCCAGCTGACTAGGGGAGGCCGGGGTTCCTTCTGGACTTGGTATATCAACAGGCTCTCAGGGACCTCAGGGGCTTTCTCTCCTCTGAGCCTCAGTTTTCCTGCCTGTCCAAGGGACACTTTGTCCTTCATCCCCAGCTCCCTGCTGCGGGGTGGGGAAGCCCTCCCAGTTTGGAGTGTTGGCAGTGGCTCTGCCAGCAGCTGGAGGTGAAGTGACGGGCCTGCCTCCAGCTGCACAGGGTTCAAAGTCAGGCAAGCTGCGCACTTCCCTGGCCCCCAGAATCCAGCCGGGCCTCGGCCCCTCAGACCCACCCCTCTGGGCAGCCCCAGCCGGAACTCACTTTTTGACATTGCCGTCCATGTACTCGCTGCGGTAGAAGCCTGCCAGGTCATCAGCCAGCTCCCCCACGAACGTGCTGCTCATCTCATACTGGCTGTCCTTCACCAGGGAGCTCCTGAGGTGGACCACCAGGTACTCGGTGGGCTCCACCAGCTCGGTCCTCTCAATGTCGGGGGCCTGGGAGCCTCCCACACCGCGCAGGACCACCCGGTGCCCCTCGACGAGGGTGTAGTTGAGCTTCTTGCTGTGGATGATGATGACGTCGGTGGCTACCACGCAGGTGAAACGGATGGTGCTGGTGCCATTGAAGACATACAGGCCCTGGTCATTGGGGGTGAGGTAGGGCTGCAGTGTCACCTGGTAGGAATCGGGTTTCAGTGTGTCGGGGAGGCGGTAACGGTTCCACGGTTTGCTTTCGTCCACGGTGGTGGCTGAGGTGGATGTGGTGGTGGCGCCTGAGGCGGACGTAGTGGTGGTGGCAGCCCCGAGGGAGCTCTCGGTGTTCTTGTTCTTCTCCTGGGCGTACACCACCGACAGTGCGATGATGGTGCACAGGGCCGCCACACCCAGGGCGATCCCCCCGATGCCCAGGGACTTGGAAATGTAGAAGCCCTTGGCCATGGTGAAGGTGGGGAGGCGGCTCAGGCAGCCTCAGGCCAGGCAGAGAACGGAGCAGCCCTGGTCCGGGCTTATATTCCCAACAGGGAGGAGCCCCACAGCAGGCAGACGGCAAAAATTAACCAGGCTCCAACAGCCGAAGGTCAACGGACTGGTCAGGGGCGCGCTCCGCCCACGGCTCTGGAGAGATCCAGGAACAGCGCGTGGAGCTGGGCTGGGGTGCCTGCTGGAAACAAACAGTGTCTGGTTACAGGCTGTGCACCGCCTGGGAGCAGGCCCAAGGGCTGAAGGGCAGGCTGTGGGCTGCAGGCCCAGCGGGCAGAGCAGGCAGCCAGGGGGCATTGCATTGATCTGCCTGAGAGCTGAGCAGGTGGGACAGCATCAGGACTGAGGTTAGAGTCAGGGAAGGACTTCCTCCAGGCAGGAGGTGGGAAGCGCACAGAGAAGCGTGAAGGCGGTTCCCGGCTCCTGTTAAGAACACACTGGGGTCACTCCTTCAGCTGCATCTCTGGAAAGATGCCAGGGGCTCCTCGCTGACAAGGTCCCAGCCTGCCTTGCATTCTTCCAGAGCAGAGAGTTCCTGCAGGTTCCCCTCGCTGCCCCTTCTTGCCAAATACCTTTCCCTCCATTATCAGTTCACGGAATAAAGTGAAATGGGTTGTTTTGCTTTTCCTTTCCAGCTGTGACCTCGGGCAGGTAACTTTACCCTTCTGAACCTCTCTCCTCATAAATTACAGTTTTTGCCTCTCAGGTTTGTTGAACAGATTTAATGAGAAAACAAATTAAACACCAAATAGTAGAATGATTAAAAAAAAAAAAAATCAAAGGCTGGGCATGGTGGTTCACACTTGTAATCCCAGCACTTTGGGAGGCCGAGGCAAGCAGATCATCTGAGGTTGGGAGTTCATGACCAGCCTGACCAACATGGAGAAACCTCATCGCTACTAAAAATACAAAACTAGCAGGGCGTGGTGGCACGTGCCTGTAGTCCCAGCTACTCAGGAGACTGAGGCAGGAGAATTGCTTGAACCTGGGAGGCAGAGGGTGCAGTGAGCTGAGATCGCACCATTGCACTCCAGCCTGGGTGACAAGAGTGAGACTCTACCTCAAAAAAAATAAATCATTCCCTTCTTTCGTACCCAAAGCTCAACAATTGCCTCTTGGTATCCTTGGTAGGAATGAAGACATTACTTACCATACTCAATAAAATACACCCTTACAGGAAAATGATGTTCGCTGTCACTCCCCATCCACCAGCTGAGCTTCTCAGACCTCGACACCGTGTGGCCTCAGTCCACATCCAGCTCCCCCGCACTGCCCCAGCTCACGATGCGCTTGCTCGAAGCCATTCTCATCATTTATGTGGACACAGCAGCGCCCTTATGGACTCCCTCCCTCCCCTCAGGCCTGCTTGAAGCTGCTCAACACAAATGGGATTTTATGCCACTGCTAAAAAGCCTTCCTTTTACTCGAATAATCCATTTTTTTATTTTTTGAAATAGAGTCTCACTCTGTTGCCCAGGCTGGAGTACAGTCACGCAATCTCGGCTCACTGCAACCTCCGCCTCCCAGGTCCAAATGATTCTCCTGCCTCAGTCTCCCGAGGAGCTGGGATTGCAGGCACCTGCCACCACACTCCGCTAATAGGTTTGCATTTTTAGTAGAGACAGGGTTTTACTACATTGGCCAGGCTGGTCTTGAACTCCTGACTGATCGCCTCAGTATTCCAAAGTGCTGGGATTACAAAGTGCTGGGATTACCATGCCCAGCCCAGCCCAGACCTAAAGGGACCCATAAGCCCAGGTGCAGTCGGCCTGCTCATTTCCTGGCCTCTTCCCCTCTCACAGTGCTCCAGCCACTCTGGCTTTCATCAAGCCCCAGGGCCTTTGCACATGCTGCTCCCTCTGCCTGGGTCTTCTCTTCCCTATTGCCCTGGATAATTCCTCTCCATCCTACAAGTCTTCTGCTCCTGTGAGCTCCAGCAGCTCCACAAACCTGTTCTGCAAAGTCCCAGAACCCAGTTCAGCTTTCCCTTTCATTTATGTGGTGATCACTCTGGTCCTCGACTGCAGGCCCTGTGAGAGCAGGGCCTTGGTTGCCTTGGCTCACCAGCACTTAGCACGGGGCTTGGCACACTGTAGGTGCTCAATACAGAGATGTCGAGTGAACGCAAATTGCATGAAGGACTGAGTGAGTGAACAAATGAGTCAGCCCAGGAGAAACTCCTTACCAAGGTCCTTCTGGACTTTGTCTCCTGGCTTGTCCCTGCCCTACACCTTCCCTGGAAGAAGTGCTTTTGCCTCTTCTGAGCCCTCTCCAAGCACGGCAGGCGGGCAGGACTTGTGTCAGGCCTAAGCATGCCAGGGCCCACATGCCTTCCTGCTCCCTCAGCTCTGCTCCCTGAGGGCTTCATGCATCTTCCTCCCCTACCACCCTGAGCTTGCAGGAAGGCTTGTGAAATAAATGCACGTGTGAATTGAAGGGACACGTGGATTAATTCAATCAGGCATCAGCAAAAGACAAATGACTGCCACCTCTCATCTGGGGTGTGGAGGCCAGAGTCTGAGCACAGGGTCTTTGTGGGGGGTCCTGGGTGTCCACCTTTGAGACTGAGGGTGCCCCAAGCCCTCGACATTTCCCCAAGAGGCCTTGGTCTGGGCCCAGCAGCCACCCCATTAGGCTTGAGTGATGGCCCCAAGGGGCACTCATGGGAAATCAAGTGTCTTGAGGGCTCCAGCTTGAGCGTGGCAGGAGGGAGTAGCGGCTCCCAGCACACGCCGCCAGTCTTTTCCCGTCATGGTGGAATTTGCCAAGGGAGGCCATCTTTATAGCACCCCCTAGGCTGGCACTGGGGCACCATGCCCACCCTGAGCGGTCTTTCGACATGTCCCTGATTGAGCCTGCGGCCCCCTCCCACCCTTGCAGCAGAAAGACCCACAAGTCAGCCTGGCCTAATCCGTTTTCTAAACAAAGAAAGAGGCCCTGCCTGGCCCACCGTGGTCTCTTCCTGTTTGCTTTGGATCCAGACCATAGGCCCAGCTGGCTGGAATCTTTGCTCTTCTGGACAAAGCTGCTGGTCTTCCAAGTTGGTGCAGCAAGCAACCCAAAGTTGGCCCTATGAGAGGTCCCTGCTCTAGGCACCAGGCCAGCCCAGGCAGGGGGCACAGACAGTTATACTCTGCAGCACCCCCTTCAGGAACACACAAAAGGGCTTCCCTCCTCCAGCCCCCTGTCTCGGCCCAGGCCTGGCCACCTCCACCATCGGGCAGTGGAAGCTTTGCTGCCCTCCCCTGTCACCCAGTCCCACCCAGCACATCAGCAGAGGGCCCTTCCTAAGAGTGTGGATGTGACTCTCCCATTCAAACCCGAGCCGGGAGTGATGGCTCACACCTGTAAATCCCAGCACTTTGGGAGGCTGAGGTGGGTGCATCACTTGACGTCAGGAGTTCAAGACCAGCCTGGCCAACATGGTGAAACCCTATCTCTACTAAAAATACCAAAAATATGTATATATATATATTACCCAGGTGTGGTGGAATCCCTGTATCCCATGCCTATAATCCCAGCTACTCAGGAGGCTGAGGCAGGAGAATTGCTTGAACCCGGGAAGTAGAGGTTGCAGTGAGCCAAGATCACGCCATTGCACGCCAGCCTGGGCAACAAGAGCAAGACTCCACCCCAAAAAAAAAAAAAAAAAACCCTGGTGCCCAGCCCCTCACTGCCTGCAGAATGAAACCTGGACTCTGGCTTAGGCCTTAATACCTTCTGTGAACCTGACCCTCTGGCCTGTCCTCTTTTCCACTGAGGCTCCACCTGCCCAGCTACCAGCATCTCCTTAAATCACCTGGGCTTTTTCAGACCTCTGTGACTTTGCTCATCCTCTTCCCATTGCCAGGAATGCCTTTCCTCTCTCTTGTCAGACTCCTACTCATCCATCAAAACCCAGCTCAATGTCACTGCCTTGTCATGCACAGCAGCCTGCCTCCCCTCTGTGCTTCCCTAATCTCCAGTTCCCACCTCTGTCACAGCACTTAGGAAAACGCCACTGAGGCTGGGTGCGGTGGCTCATGCCTATAATCCCAGAACTTTGGGAGGCCGAGGCAGGTGGATCATTTGGGGTTAGGAGTTCAAGACCAGCCTGACCAACATGGCGAAACCCCATCTCTAATAAAAATACAAAATTAGCCGGGCATGGTGGTGCATGCCTGTAGTCCCAGCTACTCAGGAGGCTGAGGCAAGAGAATCGCTCAAACCCAAGAAGTGGAGGTTGCAGTGAGCAGAGATTATGCCACTGCACTGTAGCCTGGACAACAGAGCTACTGTTTCAAAAAAGAAAAAAGAAGGCCAGGCGTAGTGGCTCACGCCTGTAATCCAAGCACTTTGGAGGCCAAGGCGGGCGGATCACCTGAGGTCAGGAGTTCAAGACCAGCCTGACCAACATGGTGAAACCCTGTCTTAAAAAAACAAAACAAAACAAAATAAATAAATAAAAAAGAAAAATGCTACTGATGTGTTCAAAAGCCTGCAACTACACCTGAGCACCTCAAAGGAAGGCTTGGTGGCTTCGTATGCCCCTCCACGCCTAGCACGAGGCAGGAGCCCAATACGTGTTGGCTAAATGAATCATGACACCCACAGTCCTTGCCATGACCTACAGGCCCTGTGTGACGCAGCCCCAGTGATTCTCTGGCCTCATTGCCAGCCTCTCCCCAGTCACCTCTGTGCCCTTAGTTCAAGTCCAACCTGTTCTCTCCCTCGTTCCCCCTTCCTCCCTACACACACACTGGGCCTGGAACGCTTCCTACCTTTGCCTCACCCACTGCCCACCTGCCCTGGAAGCTCAGGGCAGTGGTGCTTACTCCAGGCAGCCCTCCACGTGCCTCCATGGGGGTAGCACTAGGTGCGCCATATCCACACCTGGCACACAGCGGGTGGGCAACATGTGCTTGTGGAATGGGGTATCGATGCCAGAATGTGAAACAGCAGTGAAGGATGGGATGTCAGAGCCTTGATCCTCAGGACCGGTTCCCCCTTCCCACACCCCATGCTCCTTCCTGGGCTTCTAGGCTGTGCACAAACCACCTCTGGAGCCACCTTTGTGATTATTTACTTCATGTTTTTCTTTAAATCGATTCACTTTTTTACTTAGCCTCCTTCTGGGCAATAAAATCATGGTTGGATGTGCTAATTTATATTAACAATTCATGACTATTGGTTTAAAATTGTTCATCAGCCGGGCGCGGTGGCTCAAGCCTATAATCCCAGCACTTTGGGAGGCCGAGGCGGGTG
>NW_016107334.1:574005-578803 GCF_001604975.1 Cebus imitator | reverse complement strand
CAGGAGGCTGAGGCAGGAGAATTGCCTGAACCCAGGAGGCGGAGGTTGTGGTGAGCCGAGATCGCGCCATTGCACTCTAGCCTGGGTAACGAGCAAAACTGCGTCTCAAAAAAAAAAAATTGTTCATCTAGGTAGCCCCTAAAAGCCTCTTGCCCAGCTGCACCCACTTTAGGAACTGCTGCTCCATCCTGTATGATTTTGGGGTGGCAGCACTGCGGGTTGTCTCTGGTGAGGGCTCTTTCTGCAGGTGAGCAAAATGCACATGTTCCTTTCTTTTTTTTGAGACAGAGTCTCACTCTTGTCACCCAGGCTGGAGTGCAGTGGCACAACCTCGGCTCACTGTAACCTCCACCTCCCGGGTTCAAGTGATTCTCCTGCTTCAGCCTCTGAAGCACCTGGGATTACAGGTGCCTGCCACCACGCCCAGCTAATTTTTGTACTTTTACTAGAGACGGGGTTTCACCAAGTTGGCCAGGCTAGTCTCGAACTCCTGACCTCAGGTGATCCACCCGCCTCGGCCTCCTAAAGTTCTGGGATTACAGGTGTGAGCCACTGTGCCTGGCCTGCACACATTCCTTTCACTGTGAATTTCTTGATGGGTAGAAGCCGTGCCCTCAACCCACCTCAACTAAAGCATCCTTTCTATGGGTTCATGTATTTCTTCCCTGCCTAATGTTTAGTCCAGAAAACCTAAGTTCTTCTAAACTAAAACCAAAACCAAAACCAAAAAACATGAAGGTTGACAACGTTCATGCCAGAACGTATCTCAGGCACAGTCACAAGTGTGAAAGATACCCACACTTGTGGGTGAGAAAAGGCTGCTTGGCCTCAGATGTGGGGTGCAAGATGCTTTCTACTCCAATAGGAAGACTCCAGGAGCTGGGGAGGGGCAGTGGCCAGGAGAGCTGAGCCAGGTAAGCCGCTGTGTGATCCTGGCTCCAACCCTGACCACAGGATCCTTGGGTAGGTCCCCCCAATCCCATGCAGTGAGGCTGGGCAGGCTGCGAGCTCAGGGACAACCTGGGGCTCATACGTCTGCTCTGAAGGAGCAGTGGTGAGAAGGGCAGGGACAAGGCTGGGGCTGGGCCAGGGCACACACTGTCCCTGCAGGCCCCTGGCTTTCTCCCAGGCTTCTGAGGCCTCCACCCACAGCTGCATCACCCCAGGGTGCTTCCTCTGGGAGCCTTGGACATTGCCCCTCCTGCAAGAACCTCAGAAGGCCCCTGTAGGAAGTTGCCTCCCATCAGCCTCTTTGACCCAATGCAGGGCATACAGGGGAAAGGAGCAGAGGCTTTTGTAGGTGGGGGAAGTACAGACGGGCCGGGTGGGGCCACACATCTTGGCTGGCAACTCTTATCTGCCAAATGGAGGTGATTATCCTGGTGAGGCACATAGTGGGTGCTCGTCAGTTTCACATAATGGGTGCTCAGTTTTACCTACTGTGTGCTCCACCAGGCAGATGAGGACACTGAGGCACAGAAAGGCTAAGTGATTTGCCCAAGGTCACACAGCTAGTTCGAAGCAAGTTCAACAGCCTGACTACATATGCCTCCTCAAAATGTCCTCCCATACTGCCCTGACATCCACTGTGGCAGTGCCCAGGGGAGCTGAAGACCACAGGAGGAGACACGCACCCAGTTGGCCAGACCAGGGCTGGGGACTGCTTCCAGACATAGGCTCGTGGAGGACCTGCATCTTGCCTCCTCGGAGGTATGACTGGGGCCACTGTAGGGCCAGGAGTGATAGGCACCCAGGGTGGCGCCCAGGCTAGGGGTGGACGAGGGCACCCCAGGGCCTCGGTGTGCACTGACACACTGTCCATGCTACTGTTCCAGGACTGTCCAGGAGTCCCAGCATAGGGTCCCAGATCTCCCACCAGAGCCACAGCACAGGAACAGGACTCAGTTCCAATGCCTTGGCCCCATGGGACATGGGGACGCCAATTGTGTCCTCAGAATGCCTAGCGCTGGCGCCCCACTCCCCAGAAGGCTCTGGAGGAAGTGCAGGGCAGGGGCTGTGCTACCAGGAGCCACTGAGCCGGTTTCCCCACCTGTGAATGGCCCCAGCACTCTGGGTGGCCTCTCTGCACTCACAGTGTGGCCTGGGACTCTAGGGCTCCACAGGAAGGTGGCCGAGAGTGGATGAGGGCCAGTATGGGCCCAGCTCCCCGGAACCCAGTGGGACCAGCCAGCCTTCCTGTGGGACACAGGCTGCCCCACTTCCTCCTGGCCTTCCACCCCTACCCTACACATCCACCTTCCCACCCCAAAACACCTGGGTTGAGTGGCCCTGTGGTCCAAGCCTCCCCTTCACAGGTAGATTAACTAAGGCCAGGAAGACCCATGTGTTTAGAGACTGGGGAGGAATCCACATCAGACCTCAGGGCTGCCTGAGACCAGGGCTCTGACCACTCCCACGCACCGCCTGGCCCGGGCAGTCCAAGGCTGAGGTGGGGAGGAGTGGGACTCAGGTCGCAAAACCCCAGGACGCAGCCCACCTGAGCCGCCCCTGCCCACCGCACTGCTGGGGGTTCCAGGGGCATTTGGGGAAAGGACCCCACTGGCCCTTTTTGGGGGACCCCTTCCCAGAACAAGAGTGGATTGCAGCGGGCCTCGGTCTGTGTCAGTGGTTCTCCAGGGAGGGCATGGAGTCAGCACCACAACCCCCAGGCCTCACCGGCCCCCGCACCCTGGTGGGTTGTAGGAGGGAGAGAGAGGACGTGGCCTGGAGCACCTGGGGGTTCCCCTCCCTCTTCACGGAGGGCTGCGGCGGAGGCTTTAGACCGAAGCAGGGAGTCGAAGGGTAAAGAAGGGGCCTCCGAGCCCAGCCTTGGTCACGCGGCCGCCGCCACCTCCGGAACCACAGAGACCACCGAGGCCGGCCCGGCTCGCCTTTCGCCTTCGCCTCCGCCTCGCCCACCCGCCGCCCTCCCCGTCCGCCCGCCCCAGGCTCCCGGCGCCCCGACCCACCCTTGGCCCTTCCCCAGCTGGGGGCTCCTCCTTAGCTGGCCCCCCCCGACCCCCGCGAGTCTCGCTGGGGACCCACGTGGCCGCGAGGTCGTAGCGGGAGCTCAGCCAAAAGAATTATTTGCTTTCCCCGGCTCTCAGTTTACCCATCCGGGAAGAGGGGCGTCGCGGCCGCAGACCTGCAGCTCCGCGCGCGCTGATCGTCGCATTCGCAGCTCCCTCTATGCCGGTGCCCCCACCGGCCCCGCAACCCCCGCCGGCTCCCGCGGCCCCCACCTGCTCCCACGCCCCCACCCGCCCCGCGGCCCCCACCGGCTCTGCAGACCCCAAAGGCTCCAGGGCCCCCACCGTCCCCCGCGTCCCCACCGGTCCCCGCGTCCCCACCGGTCCCGCAGCCCCCAACGGCTCCCACATCCCCACCGGCCCCGCGCCCCACCCGCCGGTGGCCCATCCCTCCCGCCCCACTTGCCTGGTGCTGGACCCCTGCGGGCTCCGAGCTTCCGCCTGTCCCTGCCCCGCCGGCACCACCGGACTCCTCCTCTCACGTCCTTTTAAAGGGAAGTAACCTGACCCGACCACTGCTCCCCCTGACTCAACCCCGAGGGCCGCCAGCCCGCAGCTCCGCCTGGCTCCTCCCCTCCCGCGGCTTCCCGGGCGCCCCCCGGGCCGGGGTGGGGAGGCTGCTGCTCCGACGGCTGGATCTTCCCCCTGGTCCTGGATGTTCAAGGGCTTCTCCAGCCCCCGCCGGGCTCCCGGGCTCCACAACCCCCGGGCCCCCCGGCCATATCTGGGCCGCATCTGCCGTGCGGGGGACTCGGAGCCGCGCCCTGGGTGTCCCGGGAAGAAGCCCGCGCATCCTGTGCAGATAACGGACCCACCACGGCGCAGCTCAACTTTCTTGGTGCCCAGATTTGTTGTTCAGAAGGCTCAGGGAACCTTACGAAAAAGCACCGCAGACGGAGGCACGCGCTTCTCATTTTTCTCTTTTTCTTTTTTTGTTTTTGTTTTTGTTTTTTTGAGACGGAGTCTTGCTCTGTCGCCCAGGCTGCAGTGCAGTGGTGCGATCTCGGCTCACTGCAACCTCGCCTCCCAGGTTCAAGAGATTCTCCTGCCTCAACCTCCCCAGTAGCTGGGATTACAGGTGTGCGCCGCCACGCCCGGCTAATTTTTGTATTTTTAGTAGAGACGGGTTTTCACCATGGTGGCCATGCTGGTCTCAAACCCCTGATCTCAGGTGATCGGCCCTCCTAGGCTTCCCAAAGTTCTGGGATTACAGGCGTGAGCCACTGCACCTGGCCTGCGCACCTCATCTTGATCCTGCTTGCAGAGGTTGTGCGGCCGCGGGAGCCTTGCCCGGGTGTGAAGCCATGACCAGCGCGGCTCCCATGACCAGCGCCGCTTCCCGTCTCTGGGCAGCTTTACTGGGTGGTACCAGACAATATTTGCATTCATTCCCTGCGGCTGCTGCAACACAAAGGTAAAACAACGCAAATTTACTATCTTACCGTTTCGTAAAATCAGAAGCCCAAATGGGTGTCGCTGGACTAAAAGCAAGGGAGTTGAGGGATACAGGCTTCTCCGAGGCTCAAGGCTCGAAGGGAGCCTGTTTCTTTGGCTTTTCTGGCTTCCGGAAACTGCCCACCATTCCTTGGCTGGTTGCCCCATCCATCTTCAAAGCCAGCAGTGGCCCGCCAGTCTCTCACAACCCAACACTCCGACATCTACTGTTCTACCTCTTGCTTCCATTGGTAAGCACCTTTGTGATTACACCAGGTCTACCCAGATAATGCATGGTAATCTTTCTTTCTTTTTTTTTTTTTTGAGACGGAGTT
>NW_016107334.1:570467-573060 GCF_001604975.1 Cebus imitator | reverse complement strand
TTTTTAAGACGAGGTTTCACCATGTTGGTCAGGCTGGTCTTGAACTCCTGACCTCAGGTGATCCGCCCACCTTGGCCTCCAAAGTGCTTGGATTACAGGGGTGAGTCACCACGCCTAGCCGCACTTGCTCTTCCTTTGGAAACCTCATGGAGGACCAGGTGCCTCTAGGTAGCAGCCTTGCTTCTCCTTCCTAATTTGCTGCTGTGATCTTAAAAACCAGCTCACAGGCTGGGCATGGTGGCTCACGCCTGTAATCCCAGCACTTTGGGAGGCCAAGGTGGGCGGATCACAAGGGCGAGAAATTGAGACCAACCTGGCCAACCTGGTGAAACCCTGTCTCTGCTAAAAAAAAAATACAAAAATTAGCTGGGCGTGGTGGCGCGCGTCTGTAGTCCCAGCTACTCGGGAGGCTGAGGCAGGAGAATTGCTTGAACCCGGGAGGAGGAGGTTGCAATGAACCAAGATCGCATCACTGCACTCCAGCCTGGCACCTGGCAACAGAGCAAGACGCTGTCTAAAAAAAAAAAACAACAACAACCCAGCTCACAAACATATTGGAATACAGAATGGTGTGTGAAGTAGGAGCAAGTAGGCTGTGAGTGACTGAGTGAGACCTGAGAGCGTATTTTGGTGTTTTTCTGTCTCCAGTCTCATGCACATCTGACCCTGTCCGCCATCATCTCCTCCATGTCTGACAAGCCAAGGAAACACTACATCAGGTCAGGAGAGAATTTTTCCCCAGGGGTTCTGCTTCTCCCACCCAGGCTCGGCGGAGGTTTCAAGAGGAGTAAAGATCTTGCTGTGGCAGAAGTGCAACCCAGCTCTCCCGAGGGCAATTTGGGGATAGGAATGAAGGTCACTTTCAGAAATTTAGCCTGAGGAGGCTGGACGCGGTGGCTCACTCCTGTAATCCCAGCACTTTGGGAGGCCAAGGCAGATGGATCACTTGAGGTCAGAAATTCAAGACCAGCCTGGGCAACCTGGTGAAACCCAGTCTGTACTAAAACACAAAAATTAGCAAGGCGTGGTGGCGTGTGCCTGTGGTCCAAGCTACTTGAGAGGCTGAGGCATGAGAATCGCATGAATTTGGGAGGCGGAGGTTGCAGTAAGCTGAGATCACATCACTGCACTCTAGCCTGGACGACCTAGCAAGACTCTGTCTCAAAAAAATAAATAAATAAATTTAGCCTAAGGAAATAGAATATTCATGTACAAGGCTTTTCACTGCAGTGTTACTTATACTGGAAAATCAGAAATAGTCTAAATTCTCAGCAACAGAGATTGGTTTAAAAAATTATAGTCCTCCCATATGATGAAATCCTATACCACCGTTTAAAAAAATCATTTTTTATTGTGATATTGTACCCGAATTGCTAGCCTTTGCTTACGGCTAATAACTAAAATAAGCAGCCCCGGATAACTAAGATCTGTGTGTAAACAAATGCTTATCTTGACTTCTGTAAACCACTGAAGTAACAAACAGAATGACAAAAGTCCCCTGGCCCTTGGAATGTCCGAAACCTTTTCATCCCCATCCCCGCTCCTCACCCCCACTCCCAAGGTGGTTTTTCAGGTATAAAAAGTCTTGGCACCCTCCTTTTGACGCCACAGGTTGGAGAGACGCGAGTCCTCTGTGGTTGCCAGCATAATAAATGACCCAGCAATCTGGCATACTTTTGTCTTGGTGCTAACTTTCTACGCTCAGTCCAATACAACATTATAACTACTCAATTAAACAATGAATTAAAAAACAACTCAGAGTGGGGCAGGCCTTTTTAAGTATAAAAAACCTAAAGCTTCAAAAGAAAAGATTAATAAATGTGACTACAGGCCGGGCCCGATGGCTCATGCCTGTAATCTCAGCACTCTGGGAGGCCGAGGCAAGTGGATCATGAGGTCAAGAGATCAAGACCATCCTGGTCAACATGGTGAAACCCCCGTCTCTACTAAAATTACAAAAGTTAGCCGGGCGTGGTGGCGCATTCCTGTAGTACCAGCTACTCGGGAGGCTGAGGCAGGAGAACTGCTTGAACCCAGGAGGCGGAGGTTGCGGTGAGCCAAGATCACGCTATTGCACTCCAGCCTGGGTAACAAGAGCGAAACTCCTGCTCAAAACAAATAAATGTGACTACATAAAAAATTAAAAGTTCTGCATTGCAGAAACCACCACAAGCAAAGTCGAAAGGAAAAACTCTAGACTGAGGAAAAACTACAACTCATAACATAGGCAAAGGCTGATTTCTCTAATACACAATGAGCTTCCACAAAGAATTTAAAAATGAATGAACAATGACTCAAATGGGAGGAAAAATGAACAAAGGATATGTACTTTTTAAAAAAATCACTGGGGCCGGGCGTGGCGGCTCACGCCTGTAATCCAAGCACTTTGGAGGCCAAGGCGGGTGGATCACCAGGGGTCGGGAGTTCAAGACCAGCCTGACCAACATGGTGAAACCCAGTCTTTAAAATAAATAAATAAATAAATAAATAAAAATAAAAATAGGCCGGGTGCGGTGGCTCAAGCCTGTAATCCCAGCACTTTGGGAGGCCGAGGCGGGTGGATCACGAGGTCAAGAGATCGAGACCATCCTGG
>NW_016107334.1:564709-569692 GCF_001604975.1 Cebus imitator | reverse complement strand
AAAGAGTTGGGTGTGGTGGCACATGCCTGTAGTCCCAGTTCCCTGGAAGGCTGAGGTGGGAGGATTGCTTGAGCCTTGGAGGTCCAGGCTGCAGTGAGCCGTGATCCTCCACTGCACTCCAACCAGAGCAATGGAGCGAGTCCCTGTCTCAAAAAAAAAAAGAAAGTTTGGTAACACAGTATTTGCAAGGGTGGGAGGAAAACAGTTACCTTCCTGCTTTGCTGCTTAGTGTGTAGACTGACTCAATCTCAACAGAGAATATTCAGGCAGTATTTATCAAACACACAAACACAGGTCCCCTTTGACTCGGCAATTCTAGAAATTTATCCTACAGATATGCTCACACACAAGTGAGAGGAATACACAAGGCTTCTCACTGCAGCATTGCACCAAAACCGCAATGACTTTTGCACCAACCTAATACCTGGAAACAACCTAAATGTCCACCAATAGAGATGGAACAAATGAATGATTATTGTATACCCTGAATGCATATGGCTATCAGAAATAACCAGGATTCTCCTTACGGAAAACTCCCCAAGACAGGTTGTTAAGTAATAAAAGCGGGATGCAGAGCAGTGTTCAAGTCCTTTATCAATTGTGCTTCAATGGACAAAGCACACAGGCTCACCATTTGCTTTTATATGCACGCACTGATAACATGAGTTGTTTCCCAGGAAGGAAACTGGGGAGCAGGAGGACAGGGTGGGAAACACATTTTCAGCATATCCTTTTGTTCTCTTGAGTGTGGAGCCATGTGAATACCCTATCTATTCAAAATATAAATAAAATTGGCCGGGCCAAGTGGCTCACGCCTATAATCCCAGCATCTTGGGAGGCCGAGGTGGGTGGATCATCTGACTTTGGGAGTTCCAGACCAGTCTGACCAACATGGAGAAATACCCTCTCTTCTAAAAATACAAAAATTAGCCAGGCGTGGTGGCACATGACTGCAATCCCAGCTACTTGGGAGGCCAAGGCAGGAGAATCACTTGAACCTGGAAGGCAGAGGTTGCAGTGAGCCGAGATGGCGCCATGGCACTCCAGCCTGGGCGACAAGTGTGAAACTGGCTCAAAAAAGAAAAATTATAAACGTATATTTATGGATGAAACAATTTGATGTCTCAGGTTTGCTTTGACCTAATCCAGAGGGGGTGAGAAGTCAGGGATGCTCAGTACAGCGTGATTTAAAATAGGAGAAAATCAGAAAAAACTAGATGTTCAGTAATAGGGGATTGGTTAAATAAATTATGGGCTTCCATATGAAAAAAATACTATGCTACCATTTAAAAAATCATCATATTTTAGAAGTATTGGAAGAATATTTTCTGTTTTGTTTTGCTAATAATCACGGAGTGGGAGGACCTTTCTTGGTACATGACATCCATACTCCACAGTTGACTACATTTAAGTATAAAAATCTCTGCATTGCACAATCACCACAAGCAAAGTCAAAAAGAATACTCCATGCAGGATCATGGTGAAGATTATAATAAATATGCCTAAATCAGGATGAGTGTTCCATGCATAGTAACTACTGTTAATTGCTTCCAAAACTCCACACAAAGAATACTCCATACGAGGGGAAAATTAGCTATCAGTTGGTAATTGTTGAGGCTCAGAGATGGGTATATTGAGGATTCATTATTACTGTTATTTTTTAGTGTGTTTTCAAATTTCCATAACAAAAGGAAAAACTTAAATATATACAAACTTCCATATGGCAAAAGCCAAATATTACACTGGACAATAATATTTGCAACACATATAAACAACAACAGATTAATACCAACAATGTCCTAAAAAGGTCCTACAAGTTGTTTCTCAAAAAGAAAAATAAAAACATTAGAACAGAATAGGACCTGCGAAAATAAAATAACAGCAGAAAACTGGGCAAATAATTAGAATCAAAACTTCACAGAAGAGGAAATTTTAAAAGCCAACTAACACAAGAAAAGATGTTTAACCTTAGTCATACTCAGGAAACACAATTTCAAAACAATGAGATGTCAGTTTTCACTCATGATACTGGCAAAGGCTTAGATCAATCGATTAACATCTAGAGTTGGCCAGGGTGTGGGGAACTGACCTTCCGTAGTGAGAGCTGAGATCACACCACTGCACTCCAGCCCAGGTGACACCGGAGCACTTGGGAATCGCCATGAGTAAAACGGCAAGCCCTGTTCACAATTTCACCACAGCTACCCTTTCCCTGAGTGATCCTGTTTTGGGGGAATTTATCCTAAACCCAGGGAGTAATGAAACTAGTGCTTAAACTCTTCATGCAGAAGGTTTATTAGAGCATTCCTTGTTCTAGAAGAAAAAAAATAAGCCAAAGCGTCCATAGAGCACTCTTCAAAACAAATGATAACATTGTACATAGTCACAGAGCATGTGTGCCAATTCTGTGTGTATCAACTTGGAATAATGTCCATTAGCACAACAAGTTCAAAAGTAAGTTCCAAGGTAATACATTTCATCTCACCCGGTATTCGTAAGATTCTCTGTGGGTGCGTCATGCAGGTATATTGTCACGAGTGCTGGCATCTGGAATGGAACGGAAATGAATTTGCCAGATTATTAACCAACTCTGCCTCAGATTGACTTGTTGCCGGGGTGGGTTGGGGGAGGGAGACAGGGGACAGACTATCCATTTTTTCTTTTTCTTTCTTTCATTTTTTTTTTTGTTTTTGAGACGGAGTCTCACTCTGTTGCCCAGCCTGGAGTGCAGGGGTGCTATCTTGGCTCACTGCAACTATGGCCTCCCAGGTTCAAGCAATTCTCTGCCTCAGCCTTCCGAGTAGTTAGGATTACAGGCGCTCACCATCATGCCCAGCTAACATTTTTTCCTTATATGCTTGTTTATTCTTTGAATTGTTTGAACAAATGTGCTGTTTTATTTATTTATTTTATTTTTTGAGACCGAGTTTCGCTCTTGTTGCCCAGGCTGGGGTGCAATGGTGTGATCTCAGCTCACCACAACCTCTGTCTCCTGGGTTCAAGTGATTCTCTTGCCTCAGCCTCCTGTGTAGCTGGGATTACAGGCATGTATCACCATGCCCAGATAATTTTGCATTTTTAGTAGAGACGGGGTTTCTCCATGTTGGTTAGGCTGGTCTCGAACTCCCAGTCTCAGATGATCCGCCCGCCTTGGCCTCCCAAAGTGCTAGGATTACAGGCGTGAGCCACCGCGCCTGGCCAAACATGCTACTTTCCACCCACCAGCATGAAACTATTAAAATACTGTTAAAGGGCCAGGTGTGGTGGCTCACATCTGTAATTCCAGAACTTTAGGGGGCAAAGGAGGGTGGATTGCTTGAGGCCAGGAATTCAAGACCAGCCTGGCCATCATGGCAAAACCCCCTCTCTACTAAAAATACAAAAATTAGCTGGGCATGGTGGCATGCACCTGTAATTCCGGCTTGTTGGGAGGCTGAGGCACAAGAATTGCTTGAATGCAAGAGGCAGAAGTTGTCACGAGCTGAGATCGCGCCACTGCACTCCAGCCCAGGCCACAGGGCAAGACTCTGTCTCCAAAAAAAAAAAAAAAAAAAAAAAAAAAAAAAAAAAAAAAAAAAAAAAAAAAAAAAAAAAAAAAAAAAAAAAAAAAAAAAAAAAAAAAAAAAAAAAAAAAAAAAAAAAAAAAAAAAAAAAAAAAAGGCGGGAGTGGGAGGGGCAGGCAGGACTGGGAATGAGGCCTCCCTGCTCATCCTGTGTGGCGCCCTTGCTGTCACCTCCATCCCAGGGCGTCAGCCCCACGTGGCGCTTGGAAGAGCCCTGGGGAGGGGTTTCTGAGGTCAGGGTGTGGCAGCTTAGTGGGGGACCTTCCCCAAAGACCCCTCTCTAGGCTGGAGTCCCTTGTTGGTGACAGGAGCAGCTGTTCCTAAACCTCCCTCTCCCCACGAGTTGAAGCAGCACGGGCTGCCTGCAGGCCCCTTGGTCAGCTGCGTGAACGTGGCTCCTGTGCACCGGGGATTCCGGGTCTCCCTGGGCAACCGCAGCAGGGATAATAAGCTCCGTGGGCGCGCGGCCCCTGCCTGCGCTGTTTTCCACTGTACGCCGGCACTAAGCACAGGACTTGGCATATCTAGGGTGAACTAAAGAGCCAAAGCAGGGCATGGTGGCGTGGCCCTGTCACGCCAGCTTCTCAGGAGGCTGAGGTAGGAGGATCACTGGGGTCCAGGCCTTCGAGGCCAGCCTGGCAGATCGGTGAGATGGCAGAAGCCCCTCACACTGTGACGAGGGAGGGCAGGGAAGGCGAGGGTCCAGGAGCAATGCTGAGTAATGAGGTGCATTGCCAGACGGACTGGTGGAGGGAGGGCGTCCCTAGCAGAGGGACAAACATCTGCAAGAGCAGGGGGGCGGTGCGTGGCGAGGGGGAGGCTGCAGGGCTCAGGGACAGTGGAGCCCTGAATGCCTAGCTAGGTAGCTGAGCTCCACTCCTGGGGATTCTCAATCCCAGATGAAGCTGGGGAAAAGGAGACTGATGGAATTAGATTTGCCTTTTAGAGAGAGCCCCAGGGGACAGTTTGGGGACCAGATTGGAAGAGCGCCAAGTAGACGGCAGGAAGAGCAGTTGGTGGCGGGCGGGGCGGGGGTGCTCTCCAGAGACGGCAGGCGCGCAGCGCAGTTCGGGGATTTTCTGGAGGCATCTTCAGGAGCCTGAAGACCAGCTCGGGGGAGGGAGGCAGGGGAGGGGGCACCGGGGCCGCTGCTGGGGCTGGGGAGGGCGGGGGAGAGTCAGTACTTCCTGGCGCTTTTTCTTTCTTTTCTTTTCTTTCTTTTCTTTCTTTTCTTTCTTTTCTTTCTTTCTTTCTTTCTTTCTTTCTTTCTTTCTTTCTTTCTCTTTCTTTCTTTTCTTTTTTCTTTCTTTCTTTCTTTCTTTTCTTTCTTTCTTTCTTTCTCTTTCTTTTCTTTCTTTCTTTCTTTCTTTCTTTCTTCTTTCTTTCTTTCTTTCTTTCTTTCTTTCTTTCTTTTTCTTTC
>NW_016107334.1:562187-564499 GCF_001604975.1 Cebus imitator | reverse complement strand
AAAAAAAAAAAAAAAAAAAAAAAAAAGAGCAGCTTTTGGAGCAAACTTTCTTGGAAACTTTCTCATGAAGTGGGAAAGGGCCTGTTGTCCGGGCTGTGGCAGGGATGGGAAGGACAGAGGTCCCCGAGGCGGCAGCAGGGCGGGGCCGCGGGGCGGGGGAGGAAAGGCCAGGCCGGCAGCAACGCTAAATCCCAGCGCCCCCTGGGCGCCACGCCCTCGCACTGATCATAGGCTCCGGTGTGTGTGGCTCCCCCGGGAGTTCCTCAGGAGCCCCCCAGGGCAGGGCAAGGGCCCTGAAGAGAAGTGCTGGGTAGGAGGCGGCTTTGAAGGTCTGACACAAGCAGGGTACTTGCCTGGGGTTGTTCCTCACGCCTGAGCCTTTAGCTTCCTCCTCTTTAAAATGGGGACAATCCCTGGAGCTGTTATAAGAATGAAATGAGAAAAATCCTGTACAGCATTTAGCAACGCCCCGCCCTTCAGAAGGCCTTGGAGAGGAGCGCCCCATGGATTGTCTCGGCGAAGTCTCTTACCAGGTGGCTGTAGCTTACCCCTCCAAACTGTCCCTTCCACGGAGGGGGTTGGGCGGGCGGGGGGAAGCCTTCACATACTCCCCACCCCCTCAGGCCACCGCCGCAGCCTCCCCTGCCTCCAACATCAGAGACACCACAGGGCGTCCTTTCCACCTGCCCTTGGGCCCTACCCTCCTGATACCAGGAGACAGCTCCAACCTGACTCTGCTCCTGACACCTCCTCCTCCTCTTCCAGCCGCCTCCTCAGCCCACCAGGCCTCTCCACTCCCACCTGCCCTGGCCTGCAGCACCCTGGCGCCTCATCTGCTGACCTCCTCCAGGGCATCTGTCCTGACCGCTTACTCCTCCAGTTCGCTCCTGCACCAGCTCCTGGAGCCCATCCTCTCCACTCACCCCCATAATTCTGCCATGTGCCTTGGAGCACCCGTTATGATCCTCTTCTCCGTCACAGGCGTCCCACCCACTCCCATGGGTTCACCACCTCGTTGGACACCATCTCCCATTGTCATCCATGGCCTAAGACAGCCTCCCTGCCCAGGCCCCTCCACAGAATCAGTGCCTTGTAGCCATCTGAACTGGGCATCCTGGGGGCTCTCAAATATACCTCCAAACCCAACCCTGTCACCCTGCCCCTACACCTTGGTCAAGGGTGACACCCCTGCCAGACTCTTTGCCTCCCTGTCCCCCATCCAATTGATCCCAATTCTGCTCAATTCTGCACCCACTGCCTTGTGGGTGCCCTGCCTTAGGTGGGGCTCGGCAGCCCCTCACTTGCCACTCCAGCCTCCTGGGTGGTCCCCTTGCCCTCACCATAGCCTCGGCCCCACTGAGCTGGACTGGGCTTCTGGAGATGTCACTGTCTCCCTGTCCCTCCCCTAAACCGTTGAAAATCCTTCAGGACTCCACCACGCAAAGCAGCCGGCTGTCTTAGGAAGAGGCTCACCTGCTCTTGGCCTCCCCAGCCCTCAGATCTGCATGAAACATGGCTCCCAGGCCTGGCTGCCTACAGGTGGGTGGTCACTGAAGCTCCCTTCTGGGGGCTGGGGACTGGGGGCTGCGCCTGGCTGGAAGTTTCAGGGAAGGGTTAGGCCAGACCCCCAGGCCAATACTGGCACCTTTGAAGGGGGCACAGCGTGGCCATTAGGATCAGGCTTCATATCCTGGCTGACACTTATTAGCTGGGTGACCTTGGGTAAGTCACTTCTCTGTTCCTCAGTTTCCCCATCAGCAGGTGGTAGTGGTGCTTTGCTTTGCAGGGTGGTGGTGGAGTGAGCGAATGCATGAGAAATGTGCGGGGCAGCAGGGCTCTGTGCACTCTGGCCATCTTGTACCATCATTCCCAGCAGCCCCGGGCCTCACAGCCTCTGGCTCCATGGCCCTCCTTGAGCTGCAGTCCTGGGCCTCCTGCTCCCCGTGGGGGTGGCCCAAGACCCTAGGGCTCAATGATGTGATAACAACAGTGTTTAGCAACCAGCAGAGAGTGGGCGTGCCATGCAGGGGGCTGGCCCTGACCTTAGCATTTGCGTGTCCATGGTGTAAATAACCCTGCCCTGTCCAGTTTCCAGCTGCTGTGGACATGGTGTTGGGAAGAGGTGCTTGGCGGCACACCAGGGTATGACGTCTCCACCACACAGCTACAAAAGGTGTGGACAATCTCAAAAGCAGAAATGATAGTCAAGCGTGAACACATCATCAGGAAGTGGTTGTGTTGCATATTTCCTTTGCTCTTTTGACATACTTTGTGAGCATACGTAATTTAATTTTTTTTTTTTTTTTTTTTTT
>NW_016107334.1:534586-562066 GCF_001604975.1 Cebus imitator | reverse complement strand
TAGAGACGGGGTTTCACCATGTTGACCAGGATGGTCTCGATCTCTTGACCTCGTGATCCACCCGCCTCGGCCTCCCAAAGTGCTGGGATTACAGGCTTGAGCCACCGCGCCCGGCACGTAATTTAATTTTTAATGATGGCTATGCTTGACTGCCCCATGACATGACTGAAATGTGGACAGCTGGCTCTCCCAAGCAGGTCCAAATTGGCCCCAGACCTCCATGATGCCATGCTGTACGCTCTCATCCAGGGCACCAGGAGCTGCTCTGAGAACTCTGTGGGGCTGGCATCAGCCTGCCTTCTCGTCCCAGGTGTCACTCTTTGGAACATCATGTTTAAGCAGGGGCTGCCTCTGGGTTTCTCTGTGTAGCCCATGTTCAATCCTAGGGACCCTCACTCCTGGCCCCTTGGTCTGCTAGTCACCTCCCACTCAAGGTTAAAAAGCACAGGGTTTCTAGCCAGGTGTGGTGGCATGCACCTGTAGTCTCAGCTACTCAGGAGGCTGAGGCAGGAGAACTGCTTGAACCTGGGAGTCGGAGGTTTCAGTGAGCAGAAATTGGACTACTGCATTCCAGCCTGGGAGACAGAGTGGGACTCCGTCTCAAAAACAAAACAAAACAAAACAAAACAAAACAAAAAAACACAAAGCCCAAGGTCTCAGTGGCTTACAAGCGCGTTTAGGTCTTGCTCATGCTGCATGTCTGTCATGGGCTGACTGATGGCAGCTCTGGGCAAGTCATCTCCACTCTGAGATCCAAGTTGAAGGCACAGCCCTTATTTGGGACACTTCCTGTCTCCTGGAAGAGATAAAAGTGAACCTTGGAACATCATGCTGACTCTTCAGGTTTCTCCTTAGAGGTGGCACCCCTCATTCATGCTCCCGTCATTGACCAAAGCAAATCACATGGCCGAGCCTGGTGCAAAGGTGTGTGGAGTGCCGCGCCCTCTGGGGAGGGGCGGTACACATTTCAGGCAGGAGGAATGTCTACTTTGGCTGCTCTATTATTACTCAGCCCCTCCTACAAACTGGAGGTCATGCAGGGGTTTCACACATGACCCTGGCCTGCTGTCCCAGGTGTCGTCACCCCCAGCTGGGCCAGAGTCCTCCATTCAGAGCCTGGTGAGTGGGGGCCATTTTGAAAGCGTAGAGATTAGCTAAACCCGGCAGGCGCCAAATCTCAATCATTCTTGGCCACAGCCCACTCTGTTCATCCACCCACTGACAACCCCATCCCCATGAGCCCCAGAAACCCGCCATCCATGGCCTCCAGTCTCTCCTAATCCCAGCCTCCTCCCACAGCCTCCAGTCTCTCCTAATCCCAGCCTCCTCCTCCCTTGTTTCCACACTCTCCTGATCTCAGCCTCCTCCCCTGGCCTCCAGTCTCTCCTAATCCCAGCCTCCTCCTCCCTTGTTTCCATACTCTCCTGATCTCAGCCTCCTCCCCTGGCCTCCAGTCTCTCCTAATCCCAGCCTCCTCCCCTGGCCTCCACGCTATCCTAATCCCAGCCTCCTCACTCTCCTAATCCCAGCCTCCTCTCTGAATGGGTTGCCTCCTCCTGTGCTGGGTGTTCTCTGTAGACTCAAATTATCCACCTCCATCCTGCTCCTCCCACAATGCCCACCCACAGCAGGGCCCTCGGATCCACCAAGGCCCTGGTCATCCTGCCCCTCCCTTCTTCATGCCTCCCTCCCTGCCCAGTTACAATCCCCAAGTCTTGTCGATTTTAACCCCAGAATGTCCCGCAAATCCTCCACTCCTCTCCATCCCATTGTCCTGCCCTGGTCTGGCCTCGGTCACCACCAAAGGTCTCCTAACTGGGCCTGAGAATTTTTCCTTTGTCCCTTTTCATCCATTCTTTGCACTGAAGCCAGATGGCCTGAGAGAGGCCATCTTTTCCTGGTCTCCCTCCCGTTGAAAGTGCCCTCTTGACGTGAAGTCGCCCCATTGTCCAGACGCTCCTCTCTCCCCTGCCCATGGCTCAGTCCTCAACCCTCTTGTTCGTTGGCCACAGCTCCAATCAACATCTCTGGGTGGACTCACTTCCTCTCCTGCCCACTCAGATTCCCAGCTGGCTGGTGGACATCTGCCTGCAGAGATGCCTGGGCAACCCCAACTTAATGTGTTCCACATCCACATCCAAACTCCTGATTGCTGCCCTCCCAGCCCCCTCCCTCTCTCTCCACTCCTGACTGCTGCCCTCCCAAACCCTTCCCTCCTTCTCGAGAGCCCCATCCTTGGGCCTCCTCATTACAGGGTCTCCAGCTGCCACACCAGCTCTGCCGTCCTCCTCTCCCTCAGCTCCACAGGCCATCATGGGGCCCTCCCCACCTCCTGCTCCCAACACCACCATCCTGGTTCTCCTTCCCAAGTGCTGAGCACAGGGCCCTGGAAAGCGCACGCTGAGACTGTGAGAATGAGCCGCCGTTTGCCTCAGCCGTTCACTCATCCAACAGTGATTTATTGAACACCATGGACCAGGCATGGTGCACAGCAGCTGGGATGCAGCGCTGAACAAGAGATGAGCCCCCCGCCCTGGATGGACTCATATCCCAGCAGGGGTAAACAGCCAGTCACTTCAGAAACCAAATCTCTGGTCCGTCAGAGTGCCACAGGAAAGTTACACTGAGCAAGGGCAGGCAGTGCCAGGCAGGGGTGCCACTGCACAGGGTGAGGGGGAGGCCCTCCTCCCTGGAGAGGGCGGCATGATCCTAGTGGGCCGAGGTCAACCACCAGTGCCAAATGGAACACAGCTCACACTCTCAGGAAGATATCCCAAATCAAAATCCTGGGACTTTCTTTTTTTTTTTTTTTTTTTTTTTTTTAAATTAAAAAATGTTTTTTTTTTTTTTTTTTTTTTTTTTTTTTATAAATTAGAGACAGGTTTCACCATATTAGTCAGGCTAGTCTTGAACTCCTGACCTCAGATCCACCTCCCTCGGCCTCCCAAAGTGCTGGGATTACAAGCGTGAGCTACCACACCCAGCTGGGACTTTGTTTCTTAACCTTTAAACTGGAAACACTTCTTGCTACCAGGATGGGGCCTGGAGCATGCAGCATGGGGCTCGGTGTTTGGGGAAACAGAGTGGGTGTCTTTTGCTGAACAGACTTTTGTTTTCTTAAGTTTTGAACTACATGAATGTATTTCCTTTTTTGAAAGGAAAAATTGAAATAGGAAAGAATTTTAAGTCTTTTGGAAAGAATTAATCATTTTCATGGAACTACTTCCCTATAGGGGGCCTGTTTTCACATCTGCCAACTTCTGCTGAAAGACTGCAGATGGAGAGAAGGGAGAGTCGTAACCCTGAAGATGGCATTCACCAGCCTACCAGTGCCAATGCCACCATGCTGGCATGTGAGTACGGCGCACCCTGGGCTAACAATTACCACAGTGAGACTGGCCCCCTGTTACGGGAGGGGAGACTCAGGAAGGTGAAAATCAGAACATCTGCCAGGAGCCGACAAATCCTTCTGGGACTCTCATACCTCAGAGACTCTCCAGTTTGGCTATTGCTAAACGTGGACTAGCCCCACCTCTGATCTGAATATTCATGCCAATCATTGCTGCATCCTATTTGGAACGCCCTTACTAAAGACTGGTCCACAAGATGAGATTTAGCTGTGCTGGTTCAAACCTGGCTCCCCTGCTGTCTTTTCTGGTGAAGCTGGGTGAAGAGGGTTTTACCAAGTGGGCTCCATGGTGGTGGAGGCGGTGGGGAGAGAAGGCTGGCTCTATATGTGGCAGAGGCCTGAATAAACAAGGATCTGAGAGGGCTCAAGATACCCTGAGTTAGTCCTCAATGTGGCAAGTAGGGGGCCATGGCCAGGCCTAGCAGAAAGGGGGCTGTTTGGGGTAGGGCCCAGCAGGGCGCGATGTGATCAGGTAGAAGTAGGAAATGGGTTACTGTCCTGTAACTATTCCATATATCACAAAGCCACTGACTGCAGTCTCCGCAGATGCAGGCTGCTAGTCCGATGAGAGACTCAAAGAATGAGGCAGCCCTGTTCCTAGTTTCAGCCAGTGCATGTCATGTCCAGGCCCCAGAGGGGCGACACCAGCTCAGGTTCCCACCCTCCAGAAGCTGGCACAGGTGGCAGTGGGTTTCCTATGGAGGCAGCTCATTCATAACGCATAATGAACCTTCTGTTCCTGTCAGGAGAATATATTTTAAACTGGAGAAGAGTCATAATTCTGGGATGTTCCACATGTTGTCAGCTTTAACCTGCTACAGTCACAGGACCTCGCCTCTGTGAGGAGGAACCACTGGCATGTGTGGGTGTGGAGGGTCCCTTTCCCTATTAGCAGGAATATGGTCTGTGCTAGCTTTATGATTTGGATTGTGTCCTGCACATAACACCTGTGAGAACAGAAGTGGGACTGGGGCAGTGCAGGGAGCGTCTTCTTCATGAGGTGGTAATCAAAAGGTTTGGCAATACAAGAGGATTCTGGAGGCCAGGCATGGAAGCTCATGCCTGTAACGCCAGTACTTTGGCAGGCCGAGGCGGCTGGATCGCTTGAGGTCAGGAGTTCGAGACCAGCCTGGCCAACATGGTGAAACCCTCTATCTGCTAAAAATATAAAAACTATCCAAGTGTGGTGGTGGGTTCTTGTAATCCCAGCTACTGGGAAGGCTGAGGCAGGAGAATTGCTTGAACCCGGGAGGTGGAGGTTCCAGTGAGCTGAGATCCTGCCACTGCCACTCCAGCCTGGACAGCAGAGCAAGACTTTATCTCAAAGAAACACAAAAGGATTCTGAGTATAACAATCTCAGTAAAGCCAGCGGGTGACTCTGGTTCTCCTAAAATCCTGTCCTTACTTGCCACTCACCACATCCCCAGATCTGTAGGGCCAGCCCTTTTCTACCTGCCTCTGACCCCTCACCAGCAAGGGAAGGCCATGGGATCTCAGAAGCCTGTGGTGCTAAGGATGAAGACTCTAGTGAGAGAAGGGGCTTGGCCCTAGTGAGGAGGTTCTGGGAAGCAGGACATTCCCTTGGGAGCGCCCGTGTGAGAGGTAAAGGTCCAAGTGGCTTGGGCACGCTGACTTCCTGCTGAGGAAGGCAGGGCCCCTCACATCTGCAGTGGCCGTGTGCATCAGAGAGCGGCATGGCTGCAAATGTGAGAACTGGGTCAACAGGAATCCCGTCCCCATTCCATGTCAAACAGTCTTCCCAAGACACAAAGATTCTGGGATCTCAGGCTTCCCTCTTCTAAGGCTCAAAATGGGTTCTGTTTCCAGATGTGCTCATCTTTGCTTGCCTTAAGGACTCAATTTCAGCCCAATCCTTGACCCTCAGACAAACTGGGACAGGTTGGGAACTTTAATGTTGAGATCGCCAATGTTGATGTTCCGAGGAATCTCAGGCAGGTTGATGTTTTTCACGGCAGACACGGCCCGTGCAGGGGCTGCTGAAAGGCCACCCTGAGAAGAAATGAGAGGTGAGTATCAGACAAATTCTCAGTGTTATCTGCTTAATGCAAAAAAAAAAAAAAATAAAAAAAAAAAAAAAAAAAAAAAAAAAAAAAAAAAAAAAAAGCAAAAACAAAACAAGAAACCAAATAACAGGTGAGGGATCCCTAGAAAAATTCTAAACTGAGCACATACAACAGAAGTTTTAATTCCCCCCCCTTATTCCTCAAAAGTAGCCAACAAAACGATCTTGAGGTTACATGGGGTTTGGCGCAGGGATGCAAGGCCTGCAGTCCCACCAGACACCCGCTCCTCAGAGGGGGGTGTGGCCTGTGCAGTTTCACAGCACCAGCATCTCACAGTGCCTGGTACATGGTGGGTGCTCAATAAATGCTGAAATCATCTCAGGTGGTTTGTCAGGGGCACTTTTTGCAAGAGACTGAAGATTCTTATTGAAAAGTGCAAAGTCACAGGGAAATTCTTAAAAGGAAAAGGAAAGTCACAGCTCTAGAGCAACTGCTTGCCAACTAACGTGCGATGAAGAGAGCTGGCTTTGGACGTGTCATGTGGCAACAAGCTGGGGGTCAGTAACATGCAGAAGGTGGGGGTCACAGATACAGAAGGGCTGGTGACAAAGTGCAAAGAGTACGGACATCTACAGCCAATCCCACCTGCCAGGCTCACCCTCATGTGGGGAGAAGGGGAAAGGTGGATGAAGACTGTCACAATCCTTCTTCCCCTATTGCTTTCTTTCCTAATACCAACTCCGATTCCGCCCTCACCCAGCAAGTCTCCATTCCTTCTCATTTCTAACCCTCTTGCCTCTGACTCACTTACTATTCCTGGAATCTTCCCAGCCTACATTTCTGAAAGAACTATAGCTGCCACAATAGCTGTGGTCTGGAAAAGCTTCTTCAGCAGGACTGCCAGTCCTCACAGAAAGAAGAATTCCTGGTTTCGCAAGATCAAGTTCCGTTATACAAGGCAAAGAAGCTCTTTAAGACACTCAGATAATTAAAGAGGTAATTTGGTCAGCTATTTCTGCATGTGAAAGTATACATGTGTAACCTCTGCACCCTGGTAAGGCTAAGGAAGGGGATGGAGAGACCTCAGAGGGAAGGGACAGAATTCACATGAACATCTGTACCAAAACCAGCACCATGTGGGGGTGGACTGGGGTATGTTATTTCCAAACCTAGCCCAGACTCTACTGTTGTTTTTTATAAGGCTAACTGGAAATAAGGAAACTGGCAACTCTGAGGTCTGAAAGACACCACGAGAAATGGCTGCTGGGAGATGAGACTCAGAGAGCACAGAAACTAGGAAACCACACTGCAATAGAAGGAGAGGGCTCTGGGTCCCTCCAGGGAGCCAGCGGCTTTGAAAGGAGGAATTACAAACCACAAACATGGGCCATAGCCCCCAGGCCAGAATCTGTGTGCCTTCCTCTGCCATCTGGCTTTTCCATTCACTCTTCTACCCTGGAAGTCTGAGGTTTCAATCCTTGTTACCTGTTCAATTTTCGAGGCTGGTTGACCTTCAAATCTATCAGTTTCAATGGACTCAAGGAAGAAAGAAGATGAGTATAAAACATTTCCTGAGGTTTCACAGCAACATAAACCAACATATATACACCCTTCTGCTTTTGCCCAGATTTTCTCTAACCAGCCAGGGCTAGAGCACAGCTGCTTGCTCACCTCGGATTTCTCCAGCCTGTTTTGAGCTTCAATCTGAGCCACGATTTCATTCATGTTTGTTTCCAACACCATCCCACCCATTACCACCTCCTGGAGGATGTAGTGTACCTAAAGGGGAAGCAGAAACCAGAAGAGTCAGGAAAGTCTGTGGTGGTCAGGGTGTAGCCCACAAGGTTTCCTTGTCCTGCAGCAGCAGAGTGGTCAGATACGACACCAGGGCCTGATTCACAACTCAGACACTCAAGCCCTCCTGCTCATCCACCTCTTCAGGGATACCACAAGGGGTCCCTCCCAGGTCTTGGCATATCACAACATGAATCTCTCCCCTCAGCAGGGATAGAAGTAGATGCCTGGCTACACTCAAGGCAGAGGTGGTAGCACGAGCACAGGCTTCAAAGTCACACAGCTCTTGTTTAAATTCCGGCTCTGCTACTTGCTACCTGGGTGGCCCTGGGCAAATTATCTTTAAAGTGCTTCAGCTTCCTTCCAGGATTGCAGTGAGGGCTGGATGAGATAAATGTGTGTAGTGCACCTAGCCTGCTACCCAGGACACACTGTGTTCTAAGTAAGAAATGATGGCTTTCACTATTAATATTATCACCATCTACACTGACTGTCATTAAGTAGTAGGTCCAGCTATGACAGAATAATCCCTATCCAAGCAGCTGAAATGAACGTCTCCCACCTTCCACAAGGCAGATCCTCCAGCCTGGGCTCCAATGGAGGGACGTGATCAGAGCAAGATAGAGCCCAATTCCTTTGCAGCCATCCTTACCTCATTTCTTACCACTTAGATTAGAAAGCAAATTCAGCATAAACACCTTTCTAAGCATGAGGCTCACCTTTGGGCTCAGGTTCCACCCAGCTAGTGGTCCAACAAAGCCGAATCTCAGTGTACCAGTGTGTTCAGTCAAGTTGGTAAGATAGCAAGTACAACCTTCTATTATTAACTAATTGCCAAATGATTGGGATAGTCCTAGGGGAGGTCAGAGAAGAAAGGGAACAGTGGCTAGAGAGATGAGAGAGCTTCACAGAGACAGTGGGAGGGCTGAAGCTGGGCTCTGACCTCAGAGAAGCAGGGAAAAAAAGTTCAGGTAGAAGGCATTGGAAGGAGCAGTTCAGCTGGCGTATGGGCAGGTATGCGGAGCTCCTGGATCTGGCTGGGATGGCAACTTTATTTACGCAAGAGAGAGCCTAAGACAAGGCTGAGAATATAGTTTGGGTTGAGAATATAGTTTCTGGAACAGGGCTTCTCAGCCAGGTGCTAGTGACATTTGGGGCTGGATAATCCTCTGCTGTGGGGCTGTGCTGTCACTGTGGCCTGTTCACTAGCATCCCTGGTCTCTACTCATTAGGTGCTAGTGGCACTCCTCCAGCTTGGCCATCAAAAATGTCTCCAGAAGTGTCATATGTGTTTCGCGGTCAGACTCACCCCAGCTGAGAACCACTGGTCTAGGGTCTAGAGGCAACCAGCAGTTGACTGTGTAAGCAATGGAGAGTGAAGAAGAAAGATATGTCTGCGCGTCTGGGACTTGTGTACTTTTGGCATCTGAAGTCCTCTGGCATTGGCTCGGCTCCCTGTATTTTACCCTCAGTAAGTGCAAGGACTTCTGATCTTGAGGACACAGTGAAATAAATCAAATGTATTCCTTGTATGTGTGCCCACACAGCCTTATCAACCACTGTTCTGTCTACATACACACACTCTCTCATGAGGCGTTTTCGCATTTTATATGAATTATTCATTAGCTATATCCAAATGAAGATTTAATGGTAAAAGTCTCATATTTAGATAATTTACAAAATGTTAAACAAGACCGGTTTTAAAATTATTGCCTGGGGAAATTCCACTGTTTATATTTCCCCATCAAGAAACAGGACTCTGAAAACAGTATGGTGGTTCCTCAAAAAATTAAAAACAGAATTACCATATGGTCCAGCAATTCCACTTTTGGTACACACTCAAAAGAACTGAAAGTAAGGACTTGAAGAGAATGTGCATACCCACGTTCATAGCAGAATTATTCACAACAGCCAAAAGGTGGAAGCAGCCCCACTGTCCATCAACAGACAAATGGATCAACAAAATGTGCCACATAAATGCAACAGAATATTATGCAGCCTTAAAAAGGAAAGGAATTTTTTTTTTCATCTGAATTAAGACTCTGTAAAAGGGGAGGGAATTCTGACACACGCTGCAACACAAATGAACCTTGAAGATAGTATGATAAGTGAAACGACCCACACACAAAAGGATGAAGACTGTGTGATTTCACTCCTGGGAGGCACCCAGAGTAGTCAAATTCAGAGAGAAACTGGACTGGGGCTGCCGTGGGCAGGGGAAGATGCTGTTCCAGTCTGGAGGTGCTGTTTTGCAAGATGAAGAGCTCTAGAGACGGACAGCAGTGACAATCTGCTGTCAGCTTAAAAATGGGGTAGACGGTAAACTGTATGTCACATATTCTACCACAATTTAATTAAAAAGGAGAGAAACAGTCCTCTATACCTGCACTTTTTTTTTTTTTTTTTTTTTTTTAGACAGAGTCTCTCTCTGTCGCCAGGCTGGAGTGTAGTGGCACAATCTTGGCTCACGGCAACCTCCGCCTCTTGGGTTCAAGTGATTCTCCTGCCTCAGCCTCCCAAGTAGCTGGGATCACAGGCACCCACCACCACCATGCTCGGCTAATTTTTTTTTATTTTTAGTAGAGACGGGGTTTCACCATGTTAGCCAGATGGTCCTGATCTCCTGACCTCATGATCGGCCCACCTTGGCCTCCCAAAGTGCTGGGATTACAGGAGTAAGCCACTGCGCCCGGCCTGCCTTCATTTTATTTATGAAGAGACTGATACATTTTATATATGAGGAAAAGGCAATAAAACGATCCCAATGTCATGTATATTAGTAGCAGAATGGTGTTGATTCCAGAGCTCATGTTCTACCCTTTACATCATACTTCCTCAGAATCCCAAACTATGTCTTCCATTCTATTCATCCCTGACCCCTAGTCCATATGAAATCATAAGACTTGCCTTTGGTGTGTCAAGATCTTGTATTAATGCTTTCATGCTTTATGTCCAAGGCCTAGAACAATGCCCAGAGTAGGCATGCTGAATGAATGAAAGGCTTTTCATAGATCTGAGTAGCATATTCCTTGGGTTTTAGGGACTTGGAAGATGAAGCCGGGCGCGGTGGCTCACGCCTATAATTCCAGCACTTTGGGAGGCCAAGGCGGGTGGATCACGAAGTCAAGAGATTGAGACCATTCTGTTCAACATGGTGAAATCCCGTCTCTACTAAAAGTACAAAAAACTAGCTGGGCGTGGTGGTGCGTGCCTGTAGTCCCAGCTACTTGGGCAACTGAGGCAGGAGAATTGCTTGAACCCAGGAGGTGGAGGTTGCGGTGAGCCGAGATCGCGCCATTGCACTCCAGCCTGGGTAACAACAGCGAATCTCCATCTCAAAAAAAAAAAAAAAAAAAAAAAAGGGACTTGGAAGATGGACAACAGTGTGGTGGTAGGGGCTTTATGGAGAAGGTGTAGTAAAAGGTCTAATATATGATGTCATGGGGACTAGAGTCTGGTTAACAGAAAAAGTCAGTTAAAACTTCTATTTAACACTGTACCATAAAGTCAGCGTTTTCAAATGCTGTTCAAAATGTGTTCCAAATGCAAAAGGAAGAAATAAAAATGCAAACTCCATTTTTGTGATAACTAGAGGATATCCAAAATTCCAAACCCTCAAACAGGTAGAAAAGCTGTCAAAAACAGGGAGCTCAGGCAGGGACTCCTTCGCTTCACAGAAGGAAAAGAAGAAAGAGTGCTACAGGGAGAGGACACAGGAGCTGGAGATATCAGAAACATCTGCAAAAATATGTACTTCCTGTGGGTGAAGGACACACTCTGGTACCAAATTAGTTCCTTGTTTTAAGAAGGCAGGAACGTCCTTGGACCTGAAGTAGAGGCTAAATGAGAAATCACACCAGCTACATTTGTCTCACACTCTGTGGCAGTGGAGAAGACATCCTTTGCATGTGAAGATGCTGAGATACACCTTGCCTATCTCGATTGGCTGGCTAGAGACAAAGGGTAAATGAACTCACCCAGAACCCCAAGGCAAGGGAACAACGGCAGCCAGCCCAGAACACAGTCTTGGGAGCTCCCCCAACAAGCATCCTGCAAACAGCTGGTTCCTGAAAAATCTGCCTATTTAAAGATGCATATACAAGAAACCTCAACAGAATCTATATAAATATACGAGAAAAAATTAGGAAAGAAATAGGAAAACCAAATGGCAGACTAAGACCATAGACTGGGAAAAGGGCTCCCTAGATAAAGTGGTAAAACAGTATTTTACACAACAACAAAAAAAGAAAACTTGATAAAATAGTTGCCTCATGAAACAAGAGCTCAAAGCTGAAATGCAGGAGCTTTGGCAGACGCAGGGAGACAAGAAGAGAAGGCAAGCTGTATACGAGCAGAACTGAGGAAAGAAGTGAAAGGAAAAATACTGTTACAGAAATGAAGGTGAAACTGGAAGAAGTGAAGGGAGAAGAGACAGTCGTGTGCTAAAAACACACTAGGAAAAGGGGAGATACGGGAAAAATAAATGAAACCAAAAAGGGCTAAAAGGAATAGAGAGGAACAGTTACAGAAGACAGGAAAGGAGATGCAACATTTGCATAAAAGACAACTTTAACATGAATGCGAACGATATGTAAAGATATGTTCATAAAGATAGAATCCAAGATGTTTCTGAACTATAAGAGGACTGGGGTCTACATATTGAAAGGTCACACGGTATCCCAGGGAAAACAAATTCAGAACAGGCAGTGCCAAGAGACACCTTTAGGTAAGATTTCTGGGTTTCTGCAACCAGGCAAAAAGATCAAATCACTTAAAAGAGGGGCAAAATCATGAAAATGTCCACATTAATATTTAATGCTAACAGGAAAAAGGAACAATATTGACAAAATTCTCAAGGCCAGAAGTGTGACTCAAGGACTTTACCCCCAGTCAACTGTCCAGCAAGGGTAACAGAATGGGGACCATTGTTCCCAAGTATTTATTTTTCTTTTATTTTTTTTTGAGACGGGAGCTTTGCTCTTTCTCCCAGGCTGGAGTGCAATGGCGCGATCTCGGCTCACCACAACCTCCGCCTCCTGGGTTCAAGCAATTCTTTTACCTCAGCCTCCAGAGTAGTCAAGATTACAGACATGCACCACCACGACCGGCTAATTTTGTACTTTTAGAGACAGGGTTTCTGTCACAAAAATACTTGACCACACCTGGCCAAGTACTTCTTAAGGAATCTACAAAAGGGGGCACTTGTGCCAACCAAGAGGTGACTGGAAAACCTATGGCAGGGCCACGTGCGGTGGCTCATGCCTGTAATCTCAGAACTTTGGGAGACCAAGGTGGGTGGATCACTTGTGGTCAGGAGTTCAAGACCAGCCTGGTCAACATGGTGACACCTTGTCTCTACTAAAAATACAAAAATTAACTGGATAGTAGTGGCGTGTGCCTATACTACCAGCTACTTGGGAGCCTGAGGCAGTAGAACTGCCTGAACGCAGGAGCAGGTTGCAGTGAGCTGAGATCACTGCACTCTAGCCTGGGCAACAAGAATGAAATTCTGTCTCAAAAAAACTATGGCAGGAAGTCTCATGGTAAGCAATGAAACTACGTAACTCCAGGTCTAAGACTAAAATAGGATCAGGGTAACAACAGAGCATAAATACTACATGCTTTGACAATGTAGAAAACTTCAGCTAGCAAAAACTAGGAAGAGATGAGGGGAAAAAAGGAGGGAAGTAGAATACAAACACTGATTACCTCGCCCTCAGCAACAGAGAGTCCATGGACAGCATTTAAAACTGGTAACTAAAGTAATGAAGATATGGTTAATCTGATTTTTACTGTTACTTTTCCCGTAAAGGTCCAAACCTATCATCATTTGCTATAAACAAAATTTTGAGAGCCAGTAAACTTTTCACTAGGGCCAAAAAAAACCTCTTCTTTCTCTTTTTTTTTTTTTCTCTGAGACAGGGTTTTGCTCTGTCACATAGGCTGGAGTGTAGGGCATGATTATAGCTCACTGCAGCCTACAGCCTTGAACTCCTGGGCTCCAGCAATCCTCCTGCCTCAGCCTTCTGAGTAACTGGGCCTACAGGCATGTGCCAACATGCCCAATTTTTTGTTTTATTTTAATTTTTAAGTGGAGATGAGGTCCTGCTATGTTGCTCAGGCTGGTCTTGAGTGCTGAGCTCAAGGGATCCTCCCACCGCAGCTTCCCAAAGTATTGGGATTACAGGTGTGAGCCAGTGTGCCCAGCCCAGAAGGATCTGTTCTGCTGAGTAGAGTTCTATGCCATTAAAATGTCGCAAAAAACTCACCTGGAAGGCATCATCTACAATTTCCAGTTTATCTGAAGTTAGATGTCAGACTGTAGTAAGTACAGAGACCCTAGATTTTCAGGATCCCTCTACCTGCACTCTTCCATAGTTATCTTGCCCAAACCTAATTCAACTTCATTTCCTTTTCAAAGTAATTTGTCCTTCCAAAGAATTCTTCTTAGTTTTCATAGAATAATTTTATTTTCCCTTTTTTTTTTTTTTTTGGAGACAGACTCTTACTCTGTTGCCCAGCTGGAGTGCAGTAGCGCAATCTCGGTTCACTACAGCCTCTGCCTCCCAGGTTCAAACGATTCTCTTGCCTTAGCCTCCCAAATAGCTTGAGACTACAGGTGCCCGCCACCACACCCAGCTTATTTTTAGTAGAGACGGGGTTTCACCATGTTGCCCAGACTGGTCTTGAACTCGTGAGCTCAGGAAATCCTCCCACCTTGGCCTCCCAAAGTGTTAGGATTACAGGCAATAAGCCACCACGCACAGCCAGAATAATTTTCTTTTCTACCTCATAGTTTAATCTGTTTATTATTTAATCAATTACATAATTACTGTACCAGTTTACTGGCATAAACAGATCTGGAAACATCACAACTGACCTTTGGTAAGCAAAATGACTCAAGTGGTGTAATTGAGCAACGGATGAGCAAACAGCTGCCCGTGTTAATACTGCTAGTCAGTTCAGACTTGTCCACTGAATATAAAGCTGACCATGAAAGATGGCTAACATTTCTCTGAGTGGAGATAGAGGGGATGTGAGAAAGTTGGAGGCTGCCAAGCATGGGTGTGGGGAGCAAGCAGTCAAGAACCAATACTGAACTCATGTACCTAAAGAACTGGAGGTACAGTCAGGGCGCAAAGAAGGGTTCTGTTAAACAAGAGAAGTTGGCTGATGGACTGACCTTGAGGATGCCTGCAGAAATCTAGGTAAATATCTGAGAACACTGAGAGATAAAGTCACAAAACAACACAGGGAGGCTGGCAGGAAGGCAAATCTGAAATGTGAGTCATTCAGATGGATTTGAAACCACAGGAATAGAAGCCAAGAGGCTGTTTTCAAGAGGCCTAAACCCAGCCTCAGACAGTGTGCACTGAACAAATATGAATTATCAAATAATAATAATTCAACTTTCTACCCAGCAAGCATGGGAAATAATGACACTAGCAAAATTCATTCAGAAGTGTTTGTTAACAGAGTTTAAACAAAAGTGCAGCTCGATGCGGTGGCTCATGCCTGAAATCCCAGCACTTTGGGAGGCCAAGGCAGGCGGATCACCTGAGGTCAGGAGTTTGAGACCAGCCTAACAAGGAGAAACCCCATCTCTATTAAAAAAAAAAAAAAAAAAAACAAAAAGTGCTACTGATATTTTAGTTCTTACCAAATCCAATGGTAACTTAACCTAAAACTAATTACAACCAGGATGAGTTTCGTCTGACATAAAGATTAGAATAACCCCAATAAACCAACAGGATATCTTGATATAAGGGGAAGGCAATAGAGAAAATACTTTGGTTGATAAATCTGAAATCTAAAAAGGTAAAATGAAGCATAGATACTGATGTTTTCCAAGATCAAGATACATAAGTTTATGGCCACATTTTAATGAGTCAAAGTTGTTTTTTTTTAGCTCTGTCCCATTTAAAGTTTCCTCTCGGAACCCCTCAAAACGGTCAACAGTAGGAATGAGTATTGTAGTCAAAATGTCAGCTCCTCTAAAGACAATTTAACCTGCTATTGAGTCTCTCCACTCTCCACTCCCACCTCTGGACATCTGTGTCTCTTCATTTTTTTTTTTTTTTCTTGAGACAGGGTCTTACTCTGTCACCCAGGCTGGAGTGTAGTGGCCTGATCTTGCTCACTGCAACCTCTACCTCCCGGATTCAAGTGATCCTACTGCCTCAGCCTCCCCAGTAGCTGGGACTACAGCCGCACAACACCACGCCTAATTTTTCTATTTTTTTGGTAGAGATGGGGTTTTACCATGTTGGCCAGGCTGGTCTCAAACTTCTGACCTCAGGGGATCTGTCGACCTCAGCCTCCCAAAGTGCTGGGATTATAGGTGTTAGCCACCACACCCAGCCTCATTTTTTCTTGTCTAGGATGCTGTCACCTCATTCCCATCCCTTAAGGTACTTGCTTCTATAACTGGACCCACTTACTGCCTGCAACACAAAGTTAACCTCTACAGACAAAAGTAGATCAAGATCAGGCATAGTGGTTCATGCCTATAATCCCAGCGTATTGGGAAGCCTAGGCCGGAGGACTGCTTGAGCCCAGGAGTTCAAGATCAGATTAACCAACATAGTGAGACCTCAGTCGCTATTTAAAAAGAAGTTTAAAAACTAGCTAGGCTGTCGGGTGTGGTGGATCATGCCTGTGATCCCAGCACTTTGGGAGGCCAGACAGGTGGATCACCTGAGGTTGGGAGTTCGAGACCAGCCCGATCAATGTGGAGAAACCCCGTCTCTACTAAAAATACAAAATTAGCTAGGCGTGGTGTGGCCCATACCTGTAATCCCAGCTACTCTCGAGGCTGAGGCAGGAGAATTGCTTGAAACCAGGAGGCAGAGGCTGCAATAAGCTGATATCATGCCATTGTACTCCAGCCTGGGCAACAAGAGCAAAACCCCATCTCAAAACAAAACAAAACTAGCTGGGTATGGTGGCACAAGCCTGTAGTCCCAGCTACTTGGTAGGCTGAGGTAAGAGGATCACTTGAGCCTAGCAGTCAAGGCTGCAGTGAACTGTGATTGCATCACTATACTCCAGCCTGGGAGACAGGGTGAGATACTGTTTGAGAAAAAAAAAAAAAAAAAAAAAAAAAAAAAAAAGATTAAAATGTAAAATGAGCCTGCTAGTTTCATATCAGAATTGACTCTAAGAGGAAAATATGAGTCTAAGAGGAAAAATAAAAATGTCACTTCAAGTATAAGATGTGCCTCAGGAACCTAGCTCTGGAACTACCAGAGGTGGAGACCAGTCAGTTCCAACAGCCCTCCAGAAGGTCAGAGGATTCCATCATCTTCAAGGGTTCCATCCCTGGTTGTTTCTGACTGAAATCAAAGAGAGTTCTGAATCGAATCCCATGTCAACAGACATCATCACTTAATAACAGACTGATCTGAAACCTAAAGATAATACAGAAGACGGCATAAGCAATTACTTTTTACTCTAGTGAAAACACATAGTCTAGCCGGGTGTGGTGACAGGTGTCTGTAATCTCAGCTTCTTGGGAGGCTGACGCAGGAGAATCACTTGAACCCAGGAGGTGGAGGTTGTAGTGAGCCGAGATTGCACCATTGCACTCCACTCTGGGCAACTGTGTGAGACTTTGTCTCAAAAACAAACAAACAAAAAAACAAAACCACATAGTCTCCAAACCTTAAATGAGTCATGTTCCAAAAGTTTAAGTATTTAAATTTACAATGCATTTTTCTATAAATGTAGTAAGTAATGTTCTCAGGCTAGCAGCTAATGAAAGCAGACTTAAATTCATAAACTGACCCAAAATGTGGTACCAGAGAGCACCCCTGCCACTACACCTAATATGAACAATACTGTTTTTATAATAAAATGTAGTTCTGGACTGGGATGGCAGGATCCCATCTAACAGGCAGAGAAGGCAAGTAAAATCTTTTGAGGCACTAGCAGCACGTTAATGCACACTACATCCCAAGCTTAATCACATTCATAGAAACCTCTAATCTATATCAATCCCTCTCTGGGTGACGTACACTGGAGGGCAAATGCCTGCTGTGCTACAAAAGACAGGGACTCACACTCCCACTGTGGAGTCATCCTCAAAATAAATGTGTCATACACAGAAGATAAAAATACCAATCAAATATAAAAGAGCATGGTCACAGTGCTTGTATGAAAACATGAGGATGCCAATTCTGCAACAGTCAAGCTTTAAAAAAGAATTGTTCATCACTGACAAGACATCTAGTCTACCATATAAAAAGCTGAGTGCTGGAAGCTTTTTCTACTCCTTCATGGTATAGCTGGTTTCATTAATTCCTAGGAAAGGGCTTCGGAGAACAAGTAGGGAAGAGACTGTTGAGAGGCAGAAAATGCATCATTTTCTTGTCTATACTTGAGGGCATGGTGGCTATGAATGAGTCAAAGGGTAACAAGATGCTCTGAGAGGACTCAGCACTGACAGGGGAAGAGAAAGTCATCTGAGAGTCATCTTGGCCCAGAGTCGGACTCTAGTTCCCATATCATTCATTTTAGAAAGACATGAAAAGGGGAAGGAGATATCTTTATGAGTAGAATTGAGGGCCTGGTACATATGCCTTTTTCTCTCTCACTCACATTTTCATTACAAAGTCCAATGTTTCATTGGTGTTTTAAAGCCTGCCAAGGACTGCCTAGCCTCATTCCCTTGCATCTCTTTTGCTTAAAAATGAGCATATGTAGCTAGATTCAGTGACTATTGGCTGGATGTCTCTGTAGGTATAACTGCAGTGAACTGTATGAAGCACAAGAACAAGCAGCAGGCAAATTTCACTGCACTGAAAAGCTGACTTCTAGTCAGGGAGACAAAACTATGCATGAAAGAGTTGACATAAAATCACCATTAAATCATTTTAATAGAAACCTTCAAAAGTGTATTACATACTCCCATGATTTCTAAAAAAGAATATTCTGAACGTAACTGAGCTTTTTTTTTGTGGGGGGGAGTGCTTTTTTGCACCTCACTGTTAATATCTACTAATAAACTGTATTTTAATGCTGCAATTCCTTCAGGAACTCTCAGGCACACAGAGCTGTCTGGTCCTAAGCAGCTCTGAAGAAAGCCAAGAAAGCAACTTGCTTTGTAAAGTTCTGTTTTCCCTTTCACCTGCTCTAGTGTTTTCTGAATCACTTTTATAAACTTTTGGATCTTCAGACTGGACATTTCCATGGCTTTCTCTAGATGTCGTCTTGTCATAAAATCCCACAAGACATTCAATCCCTAGCCCCAATTTGTTTCAGTGAGCCCACTGTACCTACCACAAAAAAGGTAGTGTGTTAGGTTCAAGGCATTCATTGATTTTTCTTTCTTTCTTTCTTTTTTTTTTGAGACAGGGTCTTGTTCTGTCATGACCACTCAAGCTGGAGAGCAGTGGTGTGATCATGGGTCACTGCAGCCTTGACTTCCCAGACTCAAGTGATCCTACATCAGCCTCCTGAGTAGCTAGGACCATAGGAGTGCATCACCATGCTCAGCTAATATTTGCATTTTTTGTAGAGACAGGGTTTCACCATGTTGCCCAGGCTGCTCTTGAACTCCTGGGATCAAGCAAGCCTTCTGCTTCAACCTCCCAGAGTGCTGGGATTACTGCACTTGGCCAATTTTTCACTAAAAGAACATAATCTCTAACAATGTCTATTTTCAAAAATGCTTAACATAACAGAATGACAGGAGCTGGAAGAAGGAAATGAAGATAAGATGTGGACCCTGTTCTTAAAGGGTTTAGAATCAAGCAAGCAAGATTAAACATGCACAGAATTAACTATAATAAAAGGAAGTGTGTGATAAATACTATGACCCAAGTACAAAGTGCTATGTTAGTTCAGAGAAGGGTGGCCTTAAAACTTAACTGGCAAATGAAGAAGGCATCCTGGCAGAGAGAATGGCAAATTACCTAGCAACTCATTCATTATTCTTCATGCTCGACTAATTCAGCTTTTTTTTTTTTGAGACAGAGTCTCACTCTGTTGCCCAGGCTGGAGTGTAGTGGCACGATTTTGGCTCACTGCAACCTCCACCCCCGGGTTCAAGCAATTCTCCTGCCTCAGCTTCCTGAGTAGCTAGGATGACAGATGTGCGCCACCATGTTGACTAATTTTTGTATTTTTAGTAGAGACGGGGTTTCACCATGTTGGCCAGGCTGGTCTTGAACTCCTGACCTCGTGATCTGCATGCCTTGGACTCCTAAAGTGCTGTGATTACAGTCGTGAGCCACCAAGCCTGGTTCATCTTCTTTTTTAATTAATAAAAGAATCACTCACTCACTGGCCTCACGTTTTGTGCTCTTTGAGTATATATAGTTGACTGCAGCAAAGTATACTTACTACCTATTATTACTTCCTTAAAACAACCAATTCCTATTATGAGTCAGGGTTCTCTGTGAAATCACTTTTTTTTTTTTTTTAATGTTCTAGCACTTTTTCTTTCTAGCCCAGTGTTTCATCCTCCTTTGGCTCCTACTTGTTTGCACTGCTGGTCCCAAATGCCAAGCACAGTGCTAAGTATAAAAATGATCCAGACCTTGTCCTCTTGAATTTTATCCTTCCTAGGTTGCTTATCTGCCAACAAAACATGACACAAACACATTTTCCCCACATTTAAGATGCCAAAGCAGGCAGAAACACTACAGGCAGCATTGCAGAGTGTAGTGGGAGCGGGTCCAGAATCAGAGTCCAGGATCTGAATCTGGTTCTATCACTTACCAGCTGTATGACCTTAGAAGAAATGAGGCTTCCTACCAATAAACCTCAGTTTCTTCATCTGTAAAATAGGGAGAACCAGAGTTCTTAGCTGCCAGGCTTATTCTAAAGATGAAAAAGGATGATGTAGGAAATAAATGAGGCACTTAGGTATCTATGATTCTTGGTTCTTAGTAAGTATGTGATAGATGTTGGTGAGTTTGGTAGTCATTAATCAAGCTCATCTTGACTAACCTCCTTCCCAGTGCAGGACTGTGTTCTTTGGCTCCTGCAATAGTACAGACCGTTCACTCTGGTGACAGGTCCTTTGCCTCCGTGCAGAGAGTACACTACTGTTTCCAAGCTGCTGAGTCAGCTGTTGAGCAGCAACAACTGGCAGAGAGTTTTTAACTGCACTGAGCTACTATAAGCATCAAATAATTTCCACCCGGATCCTACCTGTGTCCTCTGGAGCAACGGCAAATAAGTCCTTGGCCTCTACCCTGGGATTCTATCACTCCACCTAAGTTGACCACATAGGCAGGCAGATAAGTGAAGCACAATTTGGCTATCAAAAAAAAAATAAATAAAATCCAAATGCCATACCTAGACCTCACAAATCTGTTTCTAAGGAGACTGTCTCCATCCCCACGGTTCCTGCTCCCTCTAAATTGCTGCCCATGGAACAGCCCTGGGCCTCATTCCATCCGCTTGCCCTTTACATGTTGGATCAAAGACTTATGAAACTGTAACATCCCTAAAGACAAGTCACATAAATAGTTCAGTATCATTGGAGCGTAAAGTACAAAGACCTCCATGAGCACGCCCAGCCTGAGAGAGCATGCCCAGAGGCAGGCTGGCATGCTCATGGAGGTCTCTGTACATGAGAAGGGGCTGTGGCTTCACCCTTTTGGCCGTGGTCCCTAACTTTTTAAAAAAACATTCATGAAAATTCACTTGAATGATACCCTTCCCTCAATCACTAAGTGTCACTGAACTATCACAGGATTTAGAGGAAGGTGGTGGAGAGGAGTGAAGCATGTCCTTCTCCTCAAGAATCACTGCAGGTGGGGGGATCCATCATTTAAGCAAGGGAATTAGTCACAAATACATTTTAAAATACATCATTAGGCAGGTGTGTAAAGGATAGTTTTAGGGTACAATACAGGAGGCAGAGAGACTAGCAAGAAAAAAGTACAATAAAGACAAATTCACCATTTATTGAACTAAGCAATTATTCACTAACTCCAACCCTCAAAGAATTGAATGGTGGATATTACTGTATTTTATCAAATCTAAGGCTTCACTGATTGTAAAACATACCATTATTTTATGCGCTACTAAAAAAGAAAAATGACATACCATTGATTATAAGAAAAATTTTGATTTGAGATGTTAAAATTATAAATGGTACCTAAAAAGTGAGTCTAAGAATCATTGAAATGTGGTATCATTCCTGTTTTACAACTGAAGAAAATCGAGGCACAAAGGGGTTTTTAAGAGGGCTGCATAAATCACACAGTTAGAATCTGGTAGAGTCAGGAGCCCACAAAGCCACGTCATGTAGAATCCCATTCGAGGAACACAGGGTTCCTAGTTCCTTCTGAGTGCCCCCAGAGGCTATCCCAAAGAGGCAAAGGCAAAGTGAAAAGCGAGCCCACTCTGAAACTAGCCAGTATGCACAAGTCATAATCTTGAAAGGCAAGGTCTAATAGAATCTGGCTTTTAAAAATGAGCCTTGGCTGGGTATGGTGGCTCATGCCCATAATCCTAGCAGTTTGGAAGGCCAAGGCAGCTGGATCACTCAAGGTCAGGAGTTTGGGACCAGACTGGCCAACGTGGCGAAACCCTGCCTCTACTAATAACACAAAGATTAGGGCCAGGCATGGTGGCTCATGCCTGTAATCCCACCACTTCAGGGGGCCAAGGTGGGTGGATCACGAGGTCAGGTGTTTGAGACCAGCCTGGCCAACATGATGAAACCCCATCTCTACTAAAAAAACACAAAAAATTAGCAGGACATGGTGGCATGCACCTGTAATCCCAGCTACTTGGGAGGCTCAGGCAGGATAATTGCTTGAACCCGAGAGGCAGAGCTTGCAGTGAGCCTAAATCGCACCACTGCACTCCAGCCTGGGCGACAGAGCGAGACTCCATCTCAAAAAAACAAAACAAAACAAATTAGTTGGATGTGTTGGCGCGCACCTGTTGTCCCAGCTACTCAGGAGGCTGAGGCATGAGAATTGCTTGAACCAGGAGGAAGAGGTTACAGTGAGCCAAGATCGAGCCACTGCACTCCAGCCTGGGCAACAGAGCAAGACTCTGTCTCAAAATAAATAAATTAAACTAAAAATAAATAAAAAACGGGTCTCTACCTGTGCTAATCAAATAATATACCTGAAAAGTATACCTTGAAAATAAAAAAACAGGCTGGGTAAGATGGCTCACGCGTATAATCCCAATACTTTGGGAAGCCAAGATGGGCGGATCACTTGGGCCCAGGAGTCCAAGACCAGCCTTGGCTACATGGAGAAACCTCACTTCTACAGAAAATAAAAAAAATTAGTTAGGCATGGTGGTGCATGTCTGTAGTCCCAGCTATTTGGAAGGCTGAAGTGGAAGGATTACTTCAGCCTGGAAAGCAGAGGTTGCATTGAGCCGAGATCTTGCCATTGCACTCCAGCCTGGGCTCAAAAAAAAAAAAAAAAAAAAAAAAAAAAAAAGAGAGAGAAAGAAAAGAAGGCTGGGCATGGTGGCTAACGCCTCCAATCCTAGCACTTTGGGAGGCCAAGGCACGTGGATCATTTGAGATTAGGAGTTTGAGACCAGCCTGGACAACATGGTGGAACCCTGTCTTGACTAAAAATACAAAAATTAGCTGGCAATCACTTGAACCCGGGAGTCAGAGGCTGCAGTGAGCCAAGATCATGCCACTGCACTCCAGCCTGGGCAACAGAGCAAGATTGTCTCAAAAAAAAAAAGAGAAAAGAAACCCACAAAATTGGGACAAATATCTATTTCACATCAGCTAATCAACTCTGAGTGTCCTGTACTGTTTGGATCAGCAACAAAGTATTATATACTGACACTATACCAAAGGAGTTTACAATCTACTAGAAACAAGATTAAAAACATGAGAACATGAGCAAGAAGACAAATAGTTCGAAGAACTATGATACTGAAGTTCAGAGAAAGCTTCATCAAAGGTAAAAGTTGGGTTGGGGCTGGGCACGGTGGCTCACGCCTGTAATCCCAGCACTTTGGGAGGCCAAGGTGGGAGGATTGTTTGAGTTCAGAGTTTGGGACCAGCCTGGCCAAAAAAGCCAGACCTGTCCCTTAAAAGAAAAAAAGAAAAAACGTTGAGCTAGGTCTTGACGTTTAGAAAGCTTGCTAAGTAGGAACAAGGGTACTACAGGGTGGGACAGTAGCATGGGCAAAGGCAGGGAGGTGGAACTTGGTGTGGTGTGTGTGGAAAACAGAGGAAGATAAGTCTCACGAACCAAGAGGTCTACGTCCCAGGGCAGAGACAGCCTGAGGGCTGAGAGGGTCCACAGTCCAGAGACCCCTGGAGGCCAGAGAGAAGAATGTAGATTGAGGGAAGATAAAGAAATGTTTCCTACAGAAGATGAGAGTGGGTGAAGGAGGTTGGGGGAGAGACTGGATTTGGGAAATGGCAAGAAAAGAAAAAAAGAAAAGCAAAGGGAGAGGTGGAGCTGAAGAAAATACTGAAAGAAGGGATGTCACCTGGTGGCTGCATGGAAGAAGGCGACGTGGGCATCCCTGCAATTTCATACCTTAAAGGAAGCTGGTATTGCTGAGAACTAGGAAAGTTAAGCAGAGAGGGTGGGTGAGGGGTAAGTGGAGAGGTCGGGAGGAAGGAGGTGGAGCGGGGAGGAGCTGATGAGTGGTTTGGTGTACACCAAGCTCATCCAACCTGAGGCCCAGGGCGGCTTTGAATTCGGCCCAACACAAATCTGTAAACTTTCTTAAAACATTATGAGATTGTTTTTTTGCGATTTTTTTTAATTTAATTTTATTTTTTTAGCTCATAGCTATCATTAGTGTTAATGTATTTTTCTTTTTTTTCTGAGTCTCGCTGTGGCCCAGGCTGGAGTGCAATGGGGTGATTTCAGCTCACTGTAACCTTTGCCTCCCGGCTTCAAGCAATTGTCTTGCCGCAGTCTCCCGAGTAGCTGGGATTACAGGTGCCCATCATCACGCCTGGCTAAATTTTTGTATTTTTAGTAGAGATGGCGTTTCGCCATGTTGGCCAGGCTGGTTTCGAACTCCTGACCTCAGGTGATCCGCCTGCCTCGGCCTCCCAAAGTGCTGGGATTACAAGTGTGAGCCACTGCATCTGGCTGTGTTAGTGTATTTTATGTGTGGCCCAAGAAAATTCTTCTTCTTCCAATGTGGCCCAGAGGAGCCAAAAGACTGGACACCACTGGTGTATACCATGTCTGAAATGGTGGCAGGTCAGCAAGATGGAGAGGGGCTGCACCCTCCTGGAAACACAAGCCTTTAGTGTGCATCAGAATGAGATGTCTATTTGTGACCCATCTGTAACAGAGTGGATGAACACTCAAGGGTGACTGCATAAAGGGAAGAGCTAGGAAGGTGCCCATTTCCCCACTCACTCTGCAGAGGCTCAATGCTTAAGGGGCCACAGCTAGTCGGCAGGTAAATCTTCCACTCATTCCCTGAGACTTCTGTAACATTAAATGTGATACTGGCCGGGCGCAGTGGCTCACGCCTGTAATCCCAGCACTTTGGGAGGCCGAGATGGGTGGATCATGAGGTCAAGAGATCGAGACCATCCTGGTCAACATGGTGAAACCCCGTCTCTACTAAAACTACAAAAAATTAGCTGGGCATGGTGGCGCGTGCCTGTAATCCCAGCTACTCAGGAGGCTGAGGCAGGAGAATTGCCTGAACCCAGGAGGCGGAGGTTGCGGTGAGCCGAGATCGCGCCATTGCACTCCAGCCTGGGTAACAAGAGCGAAACTCTGTCTCAAAAAAAAAAAAAAAAAAAATGTGATACTGACAGAGTAAATCCAGGTATGTAGATTCTGAAAATCCAAAAGGATGCATTTAGGTAGTGACTCAGCAAAACACAGAAAATATGCAGCTTCAGGCTTTGACAGGATGCCTTCTTTTCCATGTAATCAGCAGTTAGAACAGGGAAGACAGACCTGGGCATCACTGTGCCCTGAGATGCTGGTATAGACCTAGTTAGCTTCAGAAACAGGTTCTACAAATTGTTTTCTACAGAATGAACCTTAATTCTTGAAGTCATAAGCAGATAAGGTCACAAAGAATCAATAGTGACCAAGATGTAAATCTATCTACTTTGAGACTGTAAAATGGGTCCTACAGCCACACTCTGGGCCCTTTCCCTTGCTGTACACAGACTCCTTTGGCCCTCCCCACTTGTGCTCTGGGAGTTCATCACAGTTCCTAGCCTACGACAGCCTGAAGACAATTTATCAATTTATCTGGCCTCAAGCTCAGAATTTGCTGTAGAGGAGCAGAAAGCAATTTGTTTACCATGCTAGGGAATCAAATGTACACAGATAGAGGACTGCCTGTACTCTTCAGTATACTGGGCCTAAGAAAACTAAAGTAATATATAAAAAATGTGTGCACACAGTACAACATTAAAAAAAAAAAAAAACTAAAGTAATATAAAAGCCCTATGTGCACACAGTACAACATTTTTGCAAACTGAGTCCCCCATGCTTGCCTCATTCCCCTCCCTAGAGTCAGTTTCTTCTGTAACAGTGACCTACAGTGATCTCTTCGATCCTCTTCCCCACCCTGACCATACCTGTTACTTCCTCCTTGCTCAATGCATTTTTCCTACTGACTTGCCTGTTGTCCTTCAAACATTATTCTCCTGCCTCAGTCTTTGTACTTCCTGTGCCAGCTGCCTGGAATGTTCTCCAGAGAGCCACATATCTCTTACTTGGGTCAGGATTGTAATTCTAAAAGACACAACCCTGAATGCCATAATCCTGAACGTTGAAATCCTAAAAGACCAAAATCCCTAAAGTCTAAAATCCCAAAAATCACAGTCCTGAGAGATTAACATACTGAATGCTGAAATCCTGAAAGCTGAATTCTGGAGAAGGGATTACTGTATTTTTGTTTGTGTGCAGGATAGTTGTCATATTAGGCGAACTACTCCTTGCTATTGTCTTTATTTGGAAATTAAATATGGTTTAAGGAGCTGCGCATCGGTATCAAGTTGACAGGGGTGGATTTGTGAACTTAACTTTAGGTGTCAACTTGACTGGATTAAGGAATACCTAGAAGCCTGGTAAAGAAGTCCTCTGGGTGTGTCTGAGAGGGTGTTTTCAGAGACTAATGCATGAGTCTGAGCAGACCAGGTGGGGAACATTAGTCCTCAATGTCAGCAGCACTATCCATCAGCTCAGGGCCAGGAGAGAACAAGTCAGAAAGTGGACTGTACTCTCTCTCAGAGCTGCAGCAGACTTTTTCTGCTGCTTTGGACATCATAAATTTAACATCACAAAACTGCACAGCTGGGTGTGGTGGCTCATGCCTGTAATCCCAGTACTTTGGGAGGCTGAGGCAGGTGGATCACCTGAGGTTGGAAGGCAGAGGTTTCAGTGAGCCTATATTGCACCACTGCACTCCAGCCTGGGCAACAAGAGTGAAACTACATCTCAAAAAGAAAAAGAAAAACAAAACCCTGCATAATTGCAATACTGACTTTGTGTCAACATGTGTAAGCATTGTGTGTGTATGTAAAAATGCTGAAACTTCCTCAAAAAAGAAAGAAATGTCCTTTTTGGACATCTGCATTTGTAAAAGATAAAATTTCTTGAGATTTCAGCTCTTTGGGCAACTAACTGTATTTGTCGTGGTGACCCATCAGGTTTTTGATTGATCTTATCAAAAGACTCTGGTCATGTGCCATGGTATTTCAGATGACTATAGCCATAAAGTTGGGTGCACAGAATTGCCAACCACAGTGATAGGTCTTTATACATTTCCCTTTTTACCCATTTCTTGATAAATATAGTTTGTCTGCTCAGAACTGTGATGTGACTGTCATTAGTATACCTGAGTGTTTATGTATGTTATTACTGCCTATTACATAAAGTAGCCTATGCAGTGTTCTGTCGTTTTATGTTTCTCAAATAAAGCCTCTTGTTTTTATTTTGAGACGGAGTCTTACTCTGTTGCCAGGCTGGAGAGCAGTGGCACAATCTCAGCTCACTACAACCTCTGTCTCCCAGGTTCAAGTGATTCCCCTGCTTCAGCCTCTTGAGTAGCTGGGACCACAGGCACGCTCCCTGCTGCCCCCGACCCCGTCGGCTAATTTGTTGCATTTTAGTAGAGACGGGGTTTCACCATGGCCAGGATGGTCTCGATCTCCTGACGTCGTCTTGGCCTCCCAAAGTGCTGGGATTACAGGCGTGAGCCACTACGCCGGCAAATAAAGCCTCTGTTAAAAATGTAAATAAATAGGCCGGGCATGGTGGCTCATGCCTATAATCCCAGCACTTTGGGAGGCTGAGGTGGGT
>NW_016107334.1:520936-533711 GCF_001604975.1 Cebus imitator | reverse complement strand
TAAAACATATTTTTTTAAGTAAATAAATATCTTTTAAGACTTTTTCTTTTTTTTGAGACAGGGTCTTGCTTTGTCACCCACGCTGGAGTGCAGTGACACAATCATGGCTCAATGCAGCCTCAACCTCCCAGGCTCAAATGATCCCCCTACCTCAGCCTCCTGAGTAACTGGGACTACAGGCATGTACCACCAGGTCCAGGTAATATTTTTTATTTTTTGTAGACATGGGGTCTCACTATGTTGCCCAGGCTGGTCTCCAACTCCAGGGCTCAAGTGATCATCCCACGTCAGCCTTTCAAAGTGCTGGGATTACAGGCATGAACCACTGCACCTGGCTTAAAGAACTCTTTATTTTTCCCAGAATTGTAATTCAGGATTTTGATCTTTCCGGATTGTGATTTTCAGGATTTTAGACTTTAGGAATTTTGATCTTTCCAGATTTCAGCATTTGGGATTGTGCCTTTCAGGATGATGATCAGCTTCCATCTTACTTTCTTGAGGTTTCTATTCAAATGCTATCTTACCAAACATCTTCTCTGACTACCCTATATAAACTATCAAACCATATCTACCCAGCCCCTATCCTGCTGTATCTTCTCCCCTGCACTTATCACCACCTAACATCGATTTTATTTTGTCTCCCCTGTTAGACATAAGATTCACAAAGACAGGAATGTTTATTAACTGTTTCCCCAGAATATGGATGGATATATGAATTTCCACCTAGAACAGTGGGTGAATATATGACTTCTACAGTAATTAAGTAACCAGTATATGCCAACTACTGTGCTAAAAATGAAAAATACACTGGTGAACAAGACAATCGGATTCCTACCTTCTTAATGCTATCTGGTGGGGGAAACAAAGGGAATAATGAAATACTTTGTGTAGGCATATTTCTCAACATTTTATATATTTTTAATAGTCACAGCTACCACATAAGCAAGGTGCTATCGCACATAAGTTTCTTTCTTTTCTTTTCTTTTTTTTTTGATACAGGGTCTGGCTTCGTCACCCAGGTTGGAATGCAGCGGCACGATCTTGGCTCACTGCAGCCTTGACCTTCCAGGTTTAAGCCATCCTCATATCTCAGCCTTCTGAGTAGTTGCGACTACAGACATGTGCCATCATTCCCAGCTAATTCTGGTGTTTTTTTGTAGAGATGGAGTTTTGCTATGTTGCTCAGGTTGGTCTCTAACCCTTGAGCTCAGGTGATCCGCCTGCCCTGGCCTCCCAAAGTGTTTGGATTACAGATGTGAGGCATTAAGCCCAGCCTCACATAAAAGTTCCTAAGGCACAAGTCATTCAGTTCATTGTGGCAAAGCCAAGATTTAAGCTCAGACACATGGGTCCTGGAATTTGTGCCCTTACCCATGCAAATCGGTGAAAACACCACCCTGTGTCAGATGCAGTGGCAAAAGTAGTCAAAGGTGCTGGGCAAACAAGACAAGTGTATCAGCTTAAGTCTACAGGCAGGAGGGGAGTACCAGGAAAGGCATTTTGAGGGCTGGCTTTTTCAAAGGGTGACTCAGAATTGTTGGTATGGGCCTGGCACGGTTGCTTGGGCCCATAATCCCAGCACTTCAGGAGTCCGAGGTGGGCAGACCACTTGAGGTCAGGAGTTTCAGACTAGCTTGGCCAACATGGTGAAACCCTGTCTCTACTAAAAATACAAAAAATAGCTGGGCATGATGGTGTGCGCCTGGAGTCCCAGGTACTCAGGAGGCTGAGGCAGGAGAATCGCTTGAACCCGGGAGGTGGAGGTTGCAATGAGCCGAATTGTGCCATTGCATGCCAGCCTGGGCAACAGAGTGAAACTCTGTCTCAAAAAGAAAAAATAAAAAATGGGCCAGGCTCAGTGGCTCACACTTGTAATCCCAGCACTTTGGGAGGCTGAGGCAGGTGGATCACCTGAGGTCAGGAGTTGAAGACCAGCCTGGCCAACATGGTGAAATCCCCATCTTAAAAAAAAAAAAAGGGTTAGGCGTGGTGGCTCACACCTGTAATCCCAGCACTTTGGGAGGCTGAGGCAGGTGGATCACCTGAGGTCAGGAGTTGAAGACCAGCCTGGCCAACATGGTGAAATCCCGTCTCTACTAAAAATACAAAAATTGGCCAGGTGTGGTGGCACATGTCTGTGGTCCCAGGTGCTTAGGAGGCCGAGGAAGGAGAATCACTTGAAGCTGGGAGGTAGAGGTTAGAGGTTGCAGTGAGCCAAGATCACACTACTGCACTCCAGCCTGAGTGACAGAGCAAGACTGTTTAAAAAAAAAAAAAAAAGGGTTAGGCGTGGTGGCTCACACCTGTAATCCCAGCACTTTGGGAAGCTGAGGTGGGCAGATCACAAGGTCAGGAGATCGAGACCATACTGGCTAACACGGTGAAACCTCATCTCTACTAAAAATACAAAAAATTAGCCAGGCGTGGTGACACACACCTGTAGTCCCAGCTACTCAGGAGGCTGAGGCAGGAGAATCCATTGAGCCTGGGAGGCAAAGGTTGCAGTGAGCCAAGATTGCGCCACTGCACTCCAGCCTGGCGACAGAGAGAGACTTCATCTCAAAAAAATTTTAAAAATTAAAAATAAAAGAATTGTCAGTGTGAAGCTGCAGGAGCTGGAGGCTTTGGTTTGGGCTACTTACTCTACTGAGTTTGAAGAAGAGTGAGGTCAGACAGCAACTGAGGAGTCACCAACAGAGAGATAAATGAAGTCGTGGGATTGTGAGATTTCCTAAGAAGAGAATGTCTAAAAGAAAAAGAGAAGAATGGCCATTTAAGAGGGAAGAAGCCCAGCGAGCCAGAGAGAGTGGCCAGAAAGGTAGAAAAAAATACCAGGTAAAGGTGTATCATGGAAACTAAGAAGAAAGTCTATTTTAAAAATAAGGAAGTGTCAAAATTGCTTGGTGAAAGGGCACTGGAAACCATCCATCAGATTTAGCAATACAGAGGACAAGGTTTTCAACTGGATTACTGTCTACTTCAAACTTCTTTACTACTGATCCCGTATACATATTCCGTATTCCAATCCCATCCATGCTCTTGATCTAGGACAGTACTGCTCCCACTCAGGGGGCATTTGGAAACGTACCAGGCAGGTACCCTATCAGCCTTTAGTAGAAGGGGCCAGGGACACTAAATACCAGAAATTCAATGAAAAATAACACTGCCCAAAATGTATACAGTGCCTCCACTAGCAGACCTTTGGTCTGGATGGAGCTTATGCATAGTTCCAAATCTTCCGTGGCCCCCATACCTAACACTCACCCCCATATTCTTCCCACGTGTCAATGCATAGCTGCAAATCTCCCGTGGCCCCAGCCCTAACACTCACCCCCATATTTCTCCTACCTGCCACCATAGCCTTTGTTCCTATTACCTTGTCTCTTACAATTCTGGTTTTGAAAACAGAAATCAATACATTCTATAAGTCTTTACATCTATAACTATCACATTATTTATGCTTTAAAATTCTCAAATTCTGTGGTTTAGTGGAAAGAACATGGGTTTTAGAGTTTCAGGCACTTTAGCCTGAGTTTCAGTTTCCTCATCTGTCACACAGGAATACTATCTTACAGAAGATTACTGAGAATGAAGTACCTAGCACAGTGCCTGGTACTTGGCAGCTGTCCAATTCACATTAATTTCCCTTCCTATGACTACTCTGCCCTTGACAATTTCTTTCTCTTTCTTTCTTTCTCTTTCCTTCTTCCTCTCTCTCTCCTCTCCTCTCCTCATCTCTCTCTCCACTCTTCTCTCTCTTTCTCTCTCTCTCTTTCTTTGAAACAGAGTTTCACTCTTGTTGCTCAGGCTGGAGTACAATGGTGAGATCTCAGCTCACTGCAACCTCTGCCCCCGGGTTGAGGTGATTCTCCTGCCTGAGCCTCCTGAGTAGCTGGGATTACAGGTACCCACCACCACACCCAGCTAATTTTTAGTAGAGATGAGGTTTCACCATGTTGTCCAGGGTGCTCTCAAACTCCTGACCTCAGGCGATCTGCCTGTCTCAGTCTCCCAAAGTGTTGGGAATTTATACAGCCTTCATTGCTCTTTTCACTTGGCATTGATCTTCTAACCCCAAATTGTTTTTCCCCCTGGCTCTCTGGCTTCAGGCAAGCCACACTGGTGGTGCCAGGCCAGCCTTGCCTGTGTTGCACACAGTCAGAACAGCTCAAGGGCTGCACACTGCACTCACTCAGAAGGCTGCCTGCCATGCTCCTCATCTCTACTAAAAAACCTGTAACCAGGGCCACAGACACTCAAAGGCCGAAGATGGGATACCATCTATCCTGCGCCTCTGTTTCAGAGTCCAGCCTCAGAGGCAGCTGTTTCTTCACAGTCCCATTCTTTGTTCTCTACTTTTGATCAAATATCATTAAATGAAAGAGCTTATGATTAAGTACTGTATTATTCTGTATATTTTATATGACGTTTAGTGTTATGAAATGCAATATGCAGATACATATATTTGACTAAGACAGTTTCACTTCTATGAAAAGTAGTACAAAATGAGAGCTCCCTAATATGAACATCATGCCTACTGAAAAATTACATTCAACTTATAGCACCTTCTCCAAGACCAAGACCAAGGGATGTCTCTGTATGATCCATCTATCTAGTTGGACTATAAGCTCCATTTTTTTTTTTGATAGTCTTACTCTGTTGCCCAGGCTGGAGTGCAATAGTATGATCTTGGCTCACTGCAACCTCCGCCTCCTGGATTCAACCAATTATCATGCCTCAGCCTCCTAAACAGCTGGGATTACAGGCGTGGGCCATCATCCTTGGCTAATTTTTGTATTTTTATTAGAGATGGAGTTTTACCATGTAGGTCAGGCTGGTCTTGAACTCCTGACCTCAAGTGATCCATCCACCTCAGCCTCCCCAAGTGCTGGAATTATAGGTGTGAGCCACCATGCCTAGCTTATAAGCATCTTAAAGGTAGAAAATTTGACTTTCATATCTTTCTATCTCTACATTTAGCACAGTGTCTTTTTCCTAGTGAACGCTTCATAAATGGTTGTTGTCTGGTAATCAGAGAAAAGAAGAAAAAAACACTCTTTTTTTTTTTTTTTAAAAGATGGGGTTTCACCATGATGGCCAGGCTGGTCTTAAACTCCTGACCTCAGGTGATCCACCCACCTCAGCCTCCCAAAGTGTTTGGATTACAGATGTGAGGCATTAAGCCCAGCCTCACATAAAAGTTCCTAAGGCACAAGTCATTCAGTTCATTGTGGCAAAGCCAAGATTTAAGCTCAGACACATGGGTCCTGGAATTTGTGCCCTTACCCATGCAAATCGGTGAAAACACCACCCTGTGTCAGATGCAGTGGCAAAAGTAGTCAAAGGTGCTGGGCAAACAAGACAAGTGTATCAGCTTAAGTCTACAGGCAGGAGGGGAGTACCAGGAAAGGCATTTTGAGGGCTGGCTTTTTCAAAGGGTGACTCAGAATTGTTGGTATGGGCCTGGCACGGTTGCTTGGGCCCATAATCCCAGCACTTCAGGAGTCCGAGGTGGGCAGACCACTTGAGGTCAGGAGTTTCAGACTAGCTTGGCCAACATGGTGAAACCCTGTCTCTACTAAAAATACAAAAAATAGCTGGGCATGATGGTGTGCGCCTGGAGTCCCAGGTACTCAGGAGGCTGAGGCAGGAGAATNTAGAATTATAGGCGTGAGCCACCGCGCCCAGCGACAAAAACTCTCTCAACAGACATCAGTCCTTCATCAAGGTCAGAGAGCCAAGGTAAAGACAAATGATTTGTAGAAAGTCTCTAAGGAGGGAGGCACTTGCCTCCCAGATATAAAAGCCATTTATTCTGCTATGGAATTTTAAGTCATCTTAAATTCATTTGGGAAGTATAGGAGATATAAATAACAAATATTCAGTTAGAGAAACCGAAGTGTCTCAGCAGAGACACTGCAATGGCCACAAAGCACAAGTGAAAAATAAACCTGGTTGTCATAAGCCATTGGGATTTTGGAGGAATGCATTACCTAGCCTACCTTGACTGATACAAAAATCAAGCCTGCTATGTGGGATTCCTTTCCTAAGATTCAACCATGCTTCCTTCTTATTAGAGCACTTCTTTATTTTTCTGCTACTAAAATTTCTGGCTTCCCTTCTATAAAATGACAATAAATCAAATGTCAGCTTTTCCTCTAAGAAAATACATGAAAAAAACCATGGTCATCATTGGTGGTATTTAGCTAGTTCAGGTTCTCCTCCCTCTTGGGAACATTATAGGATTCCATTTCCCAGTCCCTGGAGTAGGAGCATGAAATGTGAGTGTACAGGGATGGGTCAATTCAAGAGCCAGCACACACATGTCCAGGTAGAAGCCTATGTTGAGATTTCCTTCAGCCGGGACCTCTGAGGAACTTCAGTCAGCAGAGACACTGCAATGGCCACAAAGCACAAGTGAAAAATAAACCTGGTTGTTATAAGCCATTGGGATTTTGGAGGAATGCATTACCTAGCCTACCATGACTGATACAAAAATCAAGCCTGGAAAAGGGTTCTTAGCTAGGAATCAAGAAATTCTGCTTCTTATCTTAGAGTAGGCCAATCCTCTTCTGCAATATAAGGAATAATAACAACAGTAGAATTGAATCTCAATTCTAGCTTTTCAGGATACCTATAAATCAGCAACCAAAGCAATATACAATTTGTTTTATCTACAACATATCCAAGTAATATAATGGGTAGTAAGCTTTGCTTACTGACTACAACCTTGACAAACATTAGGTTTTATTGAAAAATGCTGGATATCAAATGGGTATCTCTAAAAGTCAAACATTGCTGTTTTGTGTACACTGCGATTCTACTGTCCCTAACCAGTAATAAGGAATGACTAACACAACAAACTCGAGGCAGCAGGTAATCAATGAGATTGTGCAATGAGGCAGTAAAAAGTTCAAGTAAGTGAAGTGACAGTGCATATGGCAGCATATATTAAGTATAGTCTGGAACAATCTTTGCTTTTGTTTTTTTTTTTTTCTTTTTTAATTAAAGAGATGGGGGTATCACTTATGGCTCAGGGTGGTCTCGAAAACCTAGGCTCAAGTGATCCTCTTGCCTCAGCCTCCCAAAGTGCTGGGGATTACAATCGTCAGCCTCCACACCCAGCCCAAGAGTTCTTTCTTTCCTTTTTTTTTTTTTTTTTTTGCAATGGAGTCTTACTCTGTCACCCAGGCTGGAGTGTAATGGCACAATACTGGCTCACTGCAACCTCTGCTTCCCAGGTTCATGCAATTCTCCTGCCTCATGCCTCCTGAGTAGCTGGGATTACAGGCATACGCCACCATGCCAGGGTAATTTTTGTATTTTTAGTAGAGACGGGGTTTCACCATGTTGGCCAGGTTGGTCTCGATCTCCCAATCTCAGATGATCTGCCTGCCTCCCAAAGTGCTGAGATTTCAGGCTCCCGTGTGTGCCCAGCCCTTCTTTCTTTTTTCTAAACAAATTATAGGGATTTGGAAAGTTAAGAAATAATTATGCTGATCTTTGTCTTTATGATAGAGATAAGGAATGACTAACACACCAAACTCCAGGCAGCAGGTAATCAATGAGACTGTTACCCTGAGGGAATAAGATTTTGGCCTCTGAAGAAGATATTCTACAGCCAACGCTAAGAATGGAAGATAACATGGAAAGTACAGTAGTCCCCTCTTAGCTGCATAGGATATGTCCTAAGACCCCCAGTGGATGCAATGTTTTTTCCTATACACACATACCTAAGATAAAGTCTAATTTCTAAATTAGGCACAGTAAGAGATTAACAATGATAACTAATAATAAAAACAATTATGACAATATGCCAGCATCACTACTCTTGCACCTTGCAGCTATTATTAAGTAAAAAAGGGGTTACCTGAACACAAGCACCACAACACTGTGACAGTCAAGCCGGCAACTAAGTCAGCACTGGGCAGCTAGTGTATACGGCATGGATACACTGGATGAATGAACACTGTGCAGCTAGTGTACACGGCATGGATACACTGGATGAGCACTGGGCAGCTAGTGTACACGGCATGGATACACTGGATGAGCACTGGGCAGCTAGTGTACACGGCATGGATGTGCTGGATGAGCACTGGGCAGCTAGTGACCATGGCATGAATACAATGGATGAGCACTGGGCAGCCAGTGTACATGCATGAATACACTGGATGAGCACTGGGCAGCTAGTCTACATGGCATGGATGTGCCAGATGAGCACTGGGCAGCTACTGTACCAGTATGGATTCTGTAAGGTCTTTTAGGCTGGCTGACAGTGCCATGAACACCATGTTAACCTCTGTGACCTAAAGGGACACTCCAGAAGAGTTTCTGGAAGATCAAAGAAATGATCAACCTCTGTGGCACCTATTTAACTCTGAGACATTCTCTATTGTTCCTTATTTCTGCCCTAACTGATAAGGTCATTGGACTCCACACCCTACGAACTCCTCCCAGCTTGCAAACCTACGACCCCCTCCCACCTTGCAAAAAAAATGCCCTAAACTATAACTTTCCACTGCCCACCCCAAACCTATAAAACCAAACTCCTATCCCATCGCCCTTCACAGATGTCCTTTTCGGCCTCAGCCTACCTGCACCCAGGTGAATAAACAGCCATGTTGCTCACACAAAGCCTGTTTGGGGGTGTCTTCATGCAGAGCATGCATTTTAACATTTAGTGTCAAAACCTGGGATGGGGAAACTCCTAGGGGAGACCAAACCCCCTGACCCTGTTCTCCTTGTGCCCCCTACCTATGACCTAGGCTCATCAGACAAGCCCGAGTATCCACTCACCATCCTCAGATCAGGTAAAGTGGTTTGCTTCAACTCTCTTCTTTAGCCCTTCTGGCTGTCAACCTCCTTCTCCTATCAGTTTCATTTTCCTCTCCCTTTCAACAGAGACAAGAAAGGCAGAACTTTCCGTGAGGTTCGTGACTGGAAAAAATCCTACGTAGGTCCCAGAACTGGGAAGAGAGGCTTCCCTCAGTGACTGATCATTGCAGAGATGTCTGCTCTGTTCACTCACTCACACTTGTAAGGTGACATATCAACTCGGGGGACTCCCTCTTTGACCGATTCACCCCCAGGTTCAGATCAAAGTTTAGTCTGGGACAGCTGCTAAGCTGCTTGGTCGCACATTCACTTTCTTTGTCTCTGCCGTTCGTCTTAAACTATGGGCAACCTCGCACCCTCCATTGCTCCCTCCTCTCTCCTAGCCTGCGTTCTGAAAAACCTCAAACCTGTCCAGGTATCAACTGACCTAAAACCCAAGCGTCTTATTTTCTTCTGCAATACTGCTTAACCAAAATATACATCGGATAACATCTCTAAATGGCCAGAAAACAGCACCTTTGAATTTTCTATCATGCAGAATCTAGACAACTTTTGTCATAAAATGGGCAAATGGTCTGAAATTCCCTATGTCCAGGCATTTTTTTTTTTTTTTACCTCCAATCCCTCCCTAATCTCTGCTCACAATGCAACCCATTCCAAATTTTCCTTCTCTCCTTTCCGTCTGCCCCTCCAGCCTCTACCGGCAACCCAGAAACCTCCTTGTCTATCGACTCTTCCGACCTTTTTCCTCCTCACCTGTCCAAACCAGGCCCTAATCCAAGACCCAACCACCCCCTGCCCCCGAGCCTTCCTCCTTTGCCCACAACCCATCTCCTTATGCCCCTCCTGTCACCTCCCCACCTCATACGTGGTCCAGCTTACAGTTTAGTTCCGCAGTTACCTCCTCCACCTCTGCCCCACAATTACCCCTTCGAGAGGTGGCTGGAGCTAAAGACATAGTTAGGGTGAACATTCCTTTCTCTTTATCCAACCTTTCCCAAATCGGCCAACAATTAGGCTCCTTTTCATCAGATTAAACTAAATATACACAAGAGTTTCAGTACTTAACCCAGTCCTATCATCTTACCTTGAACGACTTACATGTCATCCTTACTTCTACTCTCACCCCTGAAGAGTGCTTGATAAGCATTTTATCACCCGATCAGCCCCTAACATTAAAAAAGCTACAGAAACTAAAATCTGGCCCTCACACCCTACAACGGGAGTGAATGAACCTCACCTTTAAGGTGTTTAATAACCAGGAAGAAGCTGCCAAGTGGCAGCGTATTTCATAACTACAGACGCTTGCCTTTGCCATAAGACAAACCCCGGCCACACCACCATCTCACAAAGACTTTAAAGTGCCCAGACTGCATCATCCAGCATCCCAAACCTTGCTTCAAGTATCAGAAACCTGGCCACTGGGCCAAGGAATGCCTACAGCCCGGGATACCTCCTAAGCCCTGTCCTGTCTGTGCTGGGCAACCACGAAAAATCAAACTGCCTGACTCATATCGCTGCTCCCAGAGCTCCTGGAGCTCCAATCCAAAGCTCCCAGACCAAATCCTTCCTAGATCTCCTCAGCATGGTGGCTGAAAACTGATGCTGTCTGAACATCTCAGAAGCCCCCTGGACCAACATGAATGCCGAGCTTCAGGTAACTCTTACGGTGGAAGTAAGTCCATCCCTTCTTAATCAACATGGAGGCTACCCACTCCACACTGCCTTCTTTTCAGCAACGTGTCTCCTTGGCCTCCATAACTGTTGTGGCAATTGATGGCAAGGCCTCCAGGCCTCTCACAACTACCCAAGTCTGGTGTCAATTAGGCCAGCACTCCTTTCCACATTCTTTCCTAATCATCCCCACTTGTCCAGTTCCCCTGTTAGGCCAGGATATCCTAGCAAAATTGCCTCCTTAACTACTCCTGGGCTATAGCTACACTGCACTGCCGCCGTCCTCCCTGGACCCATACCTCCTTCAGTGGCTCCCCTTATGTCCTCTACTTTAACCCTAGGGTGCGGAACACCACCTTCCCATCCATTGCTACAAGTCACTCACCCCTCATCATCCCCTTAAAACCTAACCACCCTTACCCTGCCCAGCGCCAGTACCCCATCCCACAACAGGCTTTAAAAGGCCTAAAACCTGTTATCACCCATCTATTGCAACATGGCCTTTTAATTCACTCTCCTGCTTCTTCAGCATCTATACTCAAATGGGTATCGTTTATCCCCTTCCAAAGCCCAAATTTCTTCCCCTATCCTAGCTGTCAAGAAAAACCAAATTCTACAGAGTGGCAAACAGTTCTGCCACCTTCAGATCGGGTTAGCAGTCTCTCCCTCTTTGGCTCTCTTTTCCTTTAGAGAAAGGAAGACAAGTCTCTCCCCTTCTCTTTCTTTTCCTTTAGAGAATGGGAGACAAGACTCTCCCCCACTTTTTTTTTTTAGAGAACAGGAGACGAGTCTCCTAGCCTTTTCCTTTAGAGAACAGGAGACAAGTCTCTCCCCGACTCTCTCTCTTTTCCTTTAGAGAACGGAAGACAGGTCTCTCCCTGCCCCCCTTTTCCTTAAGAGAACAGGAAACAAGTCTCTCCCCCTCTTTTCCTTTAGAGAACGGGAGACAAGTCTCTCCCTACTCTTCTACTTTAAAGAACAGGAGACAAGTCTCTCCCCCACACTTTTCCTTCAAATCCTAAGGAGACAAGTCTCTCCTTCTTTCTCTTTTCCTTTAAATCTTTCTCCTTCTACTAGAGAAGAAGAGCTCCTTCTCCTAGTCTCTACTCTGCTCCTTTCCTTAAAACTTACCTCCTTCCCTATGGGCAGTATTCCGCCCTCTAATCTATTTAACGTCTTCGCCTGTAGCCTGAATCCTAAAAAACCTAAAACCTCTTTAACTGTTGCCAGATCTGAAAACTAAACGTCTCTGTAACACACCTTGGCCTCAATCCAAATGACCAGAAAACGGCACCTTGAATTTTTCTTATGTAAACCAGTCCAGCCTCGTATGCGATGCCATCAATAAATTAAACCCGGCTGGACACTCTACCTGGGAGTCACGGCTTCTTCCAATCCCTAGTCCTCTGATACTATATTTCTCCTCTTATTTGGACCCTGTGTTTTCTGATTAATCTCTCAATTCCCACAAAATCATATACAAGCGATAACCAGTCAATATGACAAATGCGTCTTCTAACAACCCCACAATATCACCCCTTGCCCTGAAATCTCCCAGCAGTCTAAATTCTTTCCCATTTTTAGGTTTCTGCACCACCCACAATCCTGCTCGAAGAAGCCCTGAAAAACATCACCCCATCACCCCTCTTTGCCACGCTTTCTGATATTCCACTGCCCTCCACTCTCATCATTTCTTTTTCCTTTATATTACTAATATAAAAAGAAGGAATGTAAGGTCTTTTGGGCTGACCCACAGTGCCATGGATGCCATGTTAACCTCTGTGGCCTGCACCGACACTCCAGATGAGTTCCTGGAAGACTGAAGAAACGATCAACCTCTGAGGTACCTATTTAACTCTGAGACATTTTCTATTGTTCCTTATTCCTGCCCTAATTGATAAGGTCATTGGACTTTGTAACCAACTCCACACCCTACGACCCCCTTCTGGCTTGCAAAAAAAACGCCCTAAACTGTAACTTTCCACTGCCCACCCCAAATCTATAAAACCAATTCCTATCCCATTACCCTTTGCTGATGCCCTTTTTGGCCTCAGCCTGCCTGCACCCAGGTGAATAAACTTCAGAGCTTAACAGATATGCTGGATGAACACTGGGCAGCTAGTGTACATGGCATGGATGTGCTGGATGAGCACTTTGCAGCTAGTGTACACGGCATGGATGTGCTGGATGAGCACTTTGCAGCTAGTGTACACGGCATGGATATGCTGGATGAGCACTTTGCAGCTAGTGTACACAGCATGGATAC
>NW_016107334.1:510498-520846 GCF_001604975.1 Cebus imitator | reverse complement strand
GTACACGGCATGGATGTGCTGGATGAGCACTGGGCAGCTAGCGTACACGGCATGGATACGCTGGATGAGCACTGGGCAGCTAGTGTACACGGCATGGATACGCTGGAAGAGTACTGGGCAGCTAGTGTACACGGCATGGATACGCTGGAAGAGTACTGGGCAGCTAGTGTACACGGCATGGATATGCTGGAAGAGTACTGGGCAGCTAGTGTACACGGCATGGATACACTGGATGAGTACTGGGCAGCTAGTGTACACGGCATGGATACGCTGGAAGAGTACTGGGCAGCTAGTGTACACGGCATGGATACACTGGATGAGTACTGGGCAGCTAGTGTACACGGCATGGATACACTGGATGAGCACTGGGAAGCTAGTGTACATGGCATGAATGTGCTGGATGAGCACTGGGCAGCTAGCATATATGGCATAAATACACTGGATGAGCACTGGGCAGCTAGTATATACAGTATGGATATGCTGGATGAGGGATAGTTCCAACATCTCATCACACTGCTCAGAATGGCATGCAATGTACAACATATGAATTGTTTATAACTAGAATTTTCCATTTAATATTTTTGGACCATGGTTGACGGTGCAAAACTGAAACTACAAAAAGTGAAACCGCAGATAAATCTATCTGTCTTGGCAGAGAGTGGTGACTCACATCTGTCATCCCAGCACTTTGGGAGGCCAAGGCGGGCGGATCACCCGAGGTCAGGAGTTCGAGACCAGCTTGGTCAACATGGTGAAACCCCATCTCTACTAAAAATGCAAAAATTAGCCAGGCATGGTGGCAGGAACCTGTAATCCCAGCTCCTCGGGAGGCTGAGGCAGGAGAATGGCTTGAATCCGGGAGGTGGAGGTTGCAGTGCGCTGAGATTGCACAGTGAGCTGAGATTGCGCCATTGCACTCCCTCCTGGGGGTCAAGAGCGAGACCTCGTCTCAAAACAAACAAACAAACAAAAAAACCCATAAACTGTCTGTCTTAATCACCCTTTAACTCTGCCCTACAACTGGCCTTTATGTATGTAAGATAATAAATTTCCTTATTACTTAAGCCAAAAAAAAAAAAAAAAAATCTGCCAGAAAATTCTGATCTATCAAGCATTAGGAGAGAAGGGCTTATAGATGCTATGGAATACAAGGCTGGCCTCAGCTGCCTTCTTCTCTCTTAGGCACATCCAGGTAGATAATGAGGTAGCCAGGGATAGTCAGATATGTCAACTAGCACCTTTTACAAAAACTATAACTCAAACAGAATAGCTTATTCTTTTAGAACAAAATAGTTTCTCCCTCATAATCAAAAACACAAACTGTGTATCCCTCACTTGTCCCTCCATTCCTGGAGACCTGCAGTCAGGACACCTGCTTCAATGTCACAGGGTGTGGTGGGTGTTAATGAGCTTCGTTATCACAAGCTCTGTTCACAGAAGGGACATGGGGCAAACATAACCCAATATTACTGTTTATGATTCTTTCATCTTAGTGCTCACCGGTTCCATTTTGAACCCTCAGCATTTTTCCATTTTAGCAGCTTATACTTAGCAGAGATGTAAAATTCTATACTATGAGGCTTTCTTGGGCTCAGCCCCATTCAGAAGCATATGTTTCAATTTTCTTGAGAGGGCCCAATGCAAATTAGAATCTTAAAAAAAAAAAGCTGGATAAATACCCTTGACATAGCCATTGAATTGTGACTCTAATGACCAAATCTTGAAAACCCAATTGAATTCTAAATACAGTTTTGCCATTAGATCCTGGTAGGTCAGAACGTTGGATCACTCACACAGTTTTCTTGGAACAAAATTCAATTCACCATAATTAACACCAATACCCAACTCGGTCATGATGGTGAGCTGTGTTTAGGGATTTCTGAAAGCAAAAGGGAACCAAGTGCCCTAGGATCCAAATGCTGCAGGCTGGAGAGCTGATGGTTACCCCAGGGACTATGAAATTAGACCTCACTCCAGCCTCCAACAGTTTAAATCATGAACAACTTTATGTGAGTAGAGTCCTGGGAAGTCTTTAGTAACACTCACCTGAAGATACCCCAGTCAGTAAAAGGCACCACACTAGATTCAGTGAGGAGTACAAAGAGAAGGCAGTCTAATCAATCAGGGAAAACACACGAAATTATGTAAATTAAGGCCACAGAGGAGAAAAATAATACTCTACATGGTTCAAAGAGATCACAACAGGCTAGACCATGAGGATAAGCTTTAGAGTAGGAAGATTTGAGCTACACTTGAATGACAGGCAGAGAGGTGAAGCAGAAATCATGAAATAAGTAAGAGTGGTCTACTTTGGCTGCAGCAGCAGGTGTCAGGCAAATAGTTATGGAAGCAAGGCCAAGATAGGATGAGGAAAAATTGCGGAGAGCTTGGAATGTCTGGATAAGGGGTCAAAGCTAGTCTAAGAAGCACATTAGAAAAACAAATTCCAGTATGTGGGATCAACAAGAAGGAAGAGAAAATAAAGGTAGAAAACTTGCCAGAAGGCCAGGCACAGTGGCTCACGCCTGTAATCCCAGAACTTTGGGAGGCCAAGGCAGGTGGATCACCTCAGTTAAGAAGTTCAAGACCAGCCTGGCCAATATGGCGAAACCCTATCTCTGCTAAAATACAAAAATTAGACGGGCGTGGTGGTGCATGCCTTTAATTTCAGCTACTAGTGGAACTGAGGCAGGAGGACTGCTTGAATCTGGGTGGTAGAGGTTGCAGTGAGCCGAGATCGTGCCACTGCACTCCATCCTGGGCAACAGAGTGAGACTCCATCTCAAAAAAAAAAGCCCTGCCAGAAAAAAGTGATTTCAAATCAAGAGACATATGTTTGACTCATAACCGAAACAGATTTAAAAAAAGATCTAAAGGACATTTCTGGGACAATTGGGGAAACTTAAATATGAACTGTATACTGGAAAACGATATTTGTTAATGTTAAATTTCCCAACTATGTTCACTGTGCTATGCATCATCAGAGAATTATATACAACATATTATATAAGAATATCCTTAGGCCGGGCGCAGTGGCTCAAGCCTGTAATCCCAGCACTTTGGGAGGCCGAGGCGGGTGGATCACGAGGTCAAGAGATCGAGACCATCCTGGTCAACATAGTGAAACCCCATCTCTACTAAAAATACAAAAAAAATTAGCTGGGCATGGTGGTGCGTGCCTGTAATCCCAGCTAGTCAGGAGGCTGAGGCAGGAGAATTGCCTGAACCCAGGAGGCGGAGGTTGCGGTGAGCCGAGATCGCGCCATTGCACTCCAGCCTGGGTAACATGAGTGAAACTCCGTCTCAAAAAAAAAGAATATCCTTGTTCTTAGAAGACATCTATTGACATATTTAAGGATGAAATGTAATAATGTCTGCATCTAACTCTCAAAATGATTCAGGAAAAATGTATATATGTACATAGAGACAAAAGCAAGTATGCCAAATGTTAATAGTTGGTGAATCCAAGAACAAGATACAAAGGACTTTAGAGAAAGAAGCAACAGGTTTAGTGATTGACTCTGGATCTTGGGAAGGAGGAAGAGGTATAAAAGGCTTTGAAAGTACATGACAAAGGACGGTAGTAACACACCTGGAAAAGGGAAGCTGTAGGGAGAAATGGTTTTCAGAAGACATCTGCTGAAGCTGGCTCTGGCTAAGTGGCAAGAAGATACCTAGATGTGAGAATGACATTAGGGAGAAATGCTTTCAGGAACAGGACTCAGGCCACACATCAAGACTAGAATTACCAATTTTTGAATTTTTTTTTTGAATTTTTTTTTAATACTCAAGTTTTGCTTCAAGATCTAGAACATGAAAAATGGATGAGATTTATGCTAGAAATGAGAGGGAAAAGAGAGAGGTGAGAGATGACTGACAACGTAACTTCCTGATAGAGTGAGAAGAGAACAGGAGAAAAATCAGGAGGGTTCTATATGATAGAAACAAAGGTGGAAAAAGGTTAAGAGAGGGCTCCACTGAAGGGCTGCCAGCATCAGATAGCACAGAAACATTAAAGAAGGTGATGACTGGGAAACGGCCAGGAAATCATCAGTGACTTTTGGGATTCTGACTCTAGAAAGAGAACAGAGGAAGCAGAATTAAAGACTGGGTGTAAATCACCCACTCGTTCAAGTTCACCTTGAATGAAAACAATGGAAGCTGAACTACAGTTAGAGGCAGGAGAGCCATGGGGAGAGCTCTATTCTCTCCAGGATGGGGTGTCCTGGGGATTTGTAGATACAGAAGAACAAACACTAGGGACACCTTAGAGACCAGGGCAAGAAGCGGGATTACAGTGTGTGTCAGGGAGAGACAGACAGAGGACTTGGCTCTAGAAATGAAATAAATAAACCCTCCTTTAACATAGGAAGAAAAGGAGAGAGATGAGGTGGAAAGGAGTGGTAACAAAACAACTTAGGAGGGAAAACAAGAAATCACAAGATGAGGAATAAACAACTTGGCAGGGCAGGAGGAATTCAGTCACATCCGGTCTTTACACAGGCCTACCACTCCGGCTACATCTGCTGAAGGGGATGGGGGAATTCAGTCACATCTGGTCTTTACACAGGCCTACCACTCTGGCTACATCTGCTGAAGGGGATGGGGGAATTCGGTCATATCTGGTCTTTACACAGACACCGGCTACATCTGCTGAAGGTGATGGGGCATCTATCCATGACTATCTAATGCAGATCTCAAAGGCCTAGGAACTGATGAGAGTTTATAACTCTGAGGTGAAGAGATTCTTTAGTTAAAAACAGAGTTCAAGGTGATACTCCTATTGTCGTAGGATAAGGCTTTTGTTAATCTTAGTAAAAAGGTCATTTTTAAATTATCAATGGAAGATCTACCTAAATTAGCAACTGCTCTCTATGAGGGCAAAGATAAGCTTGGAATCCTATGCAAAGGAGGCCACCTATTGGAAGCCACCACAAGACACTCTAAAGCTGAGTAGGGGAGGCCTCTGATTCCTTGCATCACCCATTTTCAAAAATCTCAGGAGATCTCAACAGTTATTTCCTAATACTGCGTGAACAACAAAAATAAAGTTTCATAAGCTGTAAAAGAAATCTGCAGTGGCAGCAAAATACTTTATGGAACCTATCTGAAGATAAGACATATGAGGAGTAGCAACATTCTTATGGCCTTTTATTATCTTTTAAAAGCCATGTCAAATAAAATGGCTGGAACTGGAATTACTTTATGGCTCTAGCAAGTATCCTCACAGATGTTTACAAAGCAGTATTAGAATGATGATGCAAAAAAAATCACGATTACCTCAGGAGATGGAAAAAAAGCTTTTGATAAATTGTAACATCCTTTTATGATTAAAAATCCTTGGTAGGAAGAGAGAGGAAGAAATATCTTTAACCTGATCATCTTTACAAAAAACCCGAAAGCAAATACTGTACTTCATGGTGACAGGATGAAAGCTTCCCTTTCAAACCAGGAATCAGAGCAGTTGCCCACTGTCACTGCTTCTATTCAATACCACTTCTAAAAACAATTTTTTTTTTTTTTTTTTGAGACGGAGTCCTGCTCTGTCACCCAAATTGTAGTGCAGAGGTGTGATCTCGGCTGCTGGGTTCAAGCAATTCTCCTGCCTCAGCCTCTTGAGTAGCTGGGACTACAGGCACACTACCACACCCAGCTAATTTTTGTATTTTTAGTAGAGACGGGATTCACCATATTGTCCTGGCTGGTCTTGACTCCTGATCTCAGGTGATCTGCTCGCTTCAGCCTCCCAAAGTGCTGGGATTATAGGTGTGAACTACTGTGCCTGGCCCTTACAAATACATTTTTAAAACACAGGCAGACAACCTCACAGAAGAAAGAAAAAAGGCCTTGAATAAATGCTTCACTAGAGAGGACCTCCTAATAGCCAACAGATAATAAAAGATGCTCATCTTCATGAGAAATGCAATTAGAATGACAATGAAATACCAGTACATACCCAGTAGTTCCATCAAAATTAAGTTCTATATCCATCAGTCAGGATAGGCTTGGTTAAGCAGCAGTAACAATTTTAATATTTCCTGGCTTAAATTACTGAGTTTATTTCTCTCAAACTATACACACATACACTATGGGTCCACTTGGGGGCACTGCTCTACCTCATCCTCAGTTTGCGACCCAGGCCCCAGCAGGCTGTGTGTCCATGCTTCCACAAATGCCAAGGGAGAAAAAACATATATATTTATCTGTGCACTGGCACCTAAGTTTTGACTAGAAGTGACACACGGCACTTCCACTCACATTTCATTGGCTTAAGCAAGTCACATGGCTACACCTAACTTGAAGAAGGCATAGAAGTATAATTTTACCATGTGTCCTGAAGGGGAAAGAACTGTAAATATTCAGTTAACAGTTCTAATGACTGCCACGCTGAGAATATAAACTTTTGGTGAGCATATGGAGCAATGGGAACACTCACCACCCCCCCACTGGTGGAAGTATAAATCGATACAATCACTCTGGAAAGTCTGGCATTATCTAATAAAGTGGCAGATACAATGGCCTACAGTCCGAGGCCTTGAGCCTCAGACTTCTTTTGCCAGTGCTGCAGACCTGCTGGTGCCTTTGTGCTTCCCGTTTCTTCCTTCTAGAAGCCTCATCTATGACCCAGCAATTGCACTGTTAAAAGAAATAGATGTTTCAAGAAAATGTACAAAAATGTACAATAGCATCCATTTTCAAGAATATTCATGACAACATATTTCATAAAAGCTCCAAACTCAAAACAATCTAGTTCCATCAGTCATAGAATGGATAAATTCATACAATACAATCCTATGCAGCAATGAAACTACCTAAGGATACATGTAACAAAATGGGTGATTCTTACAAATAACGGAGTAAAGAAGATAAAACACACACACAAAATGTTTATTTTCAAAGTCACCTTGGAGGCTGGGCGCAGTGGCTCACGCCTGTAATCCCAGCACTTTGGGAGACCCAGGTGAGTGAATCATCTGAGGTTAGGAATTTGAGACCAGCCTGGCCAGCATGGTGAAACCCCAACTCTATTAAAAATATAAAAATCAGCCAGGTGCGGTGGCAGGTGCCTATAGTCCCGGCTACTTGGGAAGCTGAGATAGGAGGATCACCTGAACCCGGGAGGCAGAAGTTGCAGTGAACTGAGATCACGCCACTGCACTCCAGCCTGGGTGACAAGAGCAAAATTCCATTAAAAAAAAAAGTCGCTGTGGAGGCATACTCTGGGTTACCTAGACAATGAACTAGCTTAGACTAGGGGGTTAGGAGGCTACCCCTTTTCCCAGTAAGATAGGCTGCACCCAAGCACAACTTCCCACAGGACCTGCAGCTGTCTTTTCCAGGTGTGTATTATCCCACAGGTCCCCAAGTTTGCAGGTGTTGGGCAGCTGGCATTCCCAGACAACTTCTTTTCTTTTTTTCTTTTTTTTTTTTGAGATGAAGTTTCGCTCTTGTTGCCCAGGTAGTGGCGCAATCTCGGCTTACCACAACCTCTGCTTTCCAAGTTTAAGCTATTCTCCTGCCTCAGCCTCCCAAGTAGTTGGGATTACAGGCAGGCACTGCCATACCCAGCTAATTTTGTATTTTTAATAGAGAAGGGGTTTCGCTATGTTAGTCAGGCTGGTCTTGAACTCCTGACTTCGTGATCCATCCCCCTCAGCTTCCCAAAGTGCTGGGATTACAGGTGTAAGCCACTGCACCAGGTCCCCAGACAACTTCTATAAGCAGCTGGCAAACAAATACAGATTTCCTAGTGTCTAAGCATTTTGCATCTCTCTCCACTAGTAAGGTTACTCTCATAGGTGTCTGATAAAAAAGAGAGCACTGGGGGAGCAGCGTGATGGGGAGTCATTCCAGCAGAGATGCCCCAATACACTTCTCCATAGGGACAAGGTGGGGGTGCGGGATCTGTGCCTTCTCTTTTGCTTTGAAAATTCCCCCTTTCCTAGTAAAATCTACCCCTGAACCTACACCTGAGATGTTAAGAAATTTATCTGCCGTCTGGTGAGCAACAGGCGGCATCTTCAAAGAATCCACTTTGCATACCGAGTGGTAACTTCCAAAGTAACACCTTGTACTTAACAATGTTTTCTTTCTCTCTCTCTCTTTTTTTTTTTTTTTTGAGACAGAGTTTCGCTCTTGTTACCCAGGCTGGAGTGCAATGGCACGATCTCGGCTCACTGCAACCTCCGCCTCCCGGGTTCAGGCAATTCTCCTGCCTCAGCCTCCTGAGTAGCTGGGATTACAGGCACACGCCACCATGCCCAGCTAATTTTTTGTATTTTTAGTAGAGACGGGGTTTCACCATGTTGACCAGGATGGTCTCGATCTCTTGACCTCGTGATCCACCCGCCTCGGCCTCCCACAGTGCTGGGATTACAGGCTTGAGCCACCGCGCCCGGCCTGCTTCTTTTTTTTTTTTTTTTTTTTTTTGAGGTGGAGTCTCACTCTGTTGCCCAAAATGGAGTGCCGTGGTGCTATCTCAGCTCACTGCAACCTTCGCCTCCCGGGTTCAAGCAATTCTCCTGCCTCAGCCTCCCAAGTAGCTGGGATTACGGTACCCACCACCACACCCAACTAATTTTTGTACTTCTGGTAGAGACAGGATTTCACCATGTTGGCCAGGCTGGTCTTAAACTGCTGACCTCAAGTGATCCGCCTGCCTCGGCCTCCCAAATTACCGGGATTACAGGCATGAGCCACCACATCCGGCCTGTATTTAACAATATTATTTTAAAATAATAATAAAGCCTACAGAAGACACCCCTCCATTCCCCCTATATTTTGAGAGACAAAACTTGACTACACTAGACTGTCATCCAAACTCAAGAATGCATTCACTACATTAGCCTGGAAAGTGGGGATCTGCCAACCTCAGAGAGTCAACTAAGACTGAAGACCCTACTGAAGAACAACAAGCAAGTCCTTTAGACAGCAATGCTAGTGATGAGGGATCTAAAAGCTCCTGCTTCATCATGATGAAACAGTTAATCAAGGATCATGGCTTAGCAATGAGTAGCAGTCTCCTAAAAATCATCACTCTCCAAGGGCCAGGGATCATAACGACAACCATCAGTTGAAGAAAAACCAGGACCAAGCACACCAAAGATGCACCAGTAAACTGCAGAGGGGACAGCCTGTGAGAAGCTGAATCAAACTAACATGGCAATTCTTATCCCCTTGCTGGCTACCTCCCAAGTTTAATGTGGCACATGAGGACACAGGCCATGTCACGGTTATACTGGCAAAACAAATCTGAGAACACGTACTTGGGGCCATTTTGATTCTGCCTCTGATAGTCTGCTTTCCTATAGAATATCACCTGACCTTGAATTATTACAGATCTCTTAGTCACTATATTACTCTTTAGGAACGATATAAATTTTACTATCTAAGTCAAAGCCCCTGTGTCATGATTATTCCAAAGTTTCATGGTCACTGGCCTATGACAAGGAAACTAATTTTAGAATCAACATCAAACTATTCATCTCACCTTTGGCCAGATAGCCAGTGACACCGTTCTCCTATATCAAGAAGTCTGTATGTAAACAGATGAACCAAGCCTAGTAATAATCTTATGTATGTTAAAACTGTTAACAGATCTTAGCAATAAAAAAAAAAAAAAAAAAAAAAAAAAAAACTCAAAACTATTAAACCTATTAAATAAAACAGGATTTAGGACTATCTCAGGTGAAAAAAAAAAAGAAAGAAAGAAAGAATATGAAGGTGTAGAGGTGGCTAGAGATGCCCAAGGCTCTTGATTTTCTAGTAACCCTAGTTTGGAAGAGAATTGCAAGAGAATGTACCTTATCCATATGGAAGATCAAATCCAATTCACACACATTTTCAAAACACTTATCCAGAGTCTCCACAAAAACCTAGGAAACAAGAAGAAATAGATAAAGAAGAGAAATAGGAATATATTCACAGTTTTATCAATGTCACATCTGAAAGTAAAAGGGGCAGTCACAATACTATTTATGATGATTAAAAAAAAAAAAAAAAAGCCTACCTTTTGTCTCTAGCGTTAGCTGATCACCCTACTTCTCACAATTCAGAGGGAATCATCTGGGATAGGAAAACCTTGCTTTCAGCAACACAACCAGCAGATACCTGGGGCTCTCTACCCCTTTCTAAGATGCTAATTTATGGTGAGGCATAATGGCTCATGTTTACAATCTCAGCACTTTGGGAGGCCAGGGCAAGCAGATCACTTGAGGTCAAGAGTTTGAGACCAGCCTGGCTAACAAGGCAAAACCCCATCTCTACTAAAAACACAAAAATTAGCTGGGTGTGGTGACATGAGCCTGTAGTGCCAGCTACTTGGGAGGCTGAGGCATGAGAATAGCCT
>NW_016107334.1:475470-509873 GCF_001604975.1 Cebus imitator | reverse complement strand
GGGTGCTCAGAGGCAAACCACCCCATTCCACTGTAGCACAAGGCGGGTGCTCAGAGGCAAGCCACCCCATTCCACTGTAGCACAAGGCGGGTGCTTGGAGGCAAACCACCCTGTCGCAGCCAGCTGCTGGCGAGATAAACCTACATGCCATGAGGAACCAAAGCACACTACTGGAGCTGGTCCTGCTCTGCCTCCTCTATGTAAGTAAAGCTTTATCCAGTGCTTGCACTGTTTCCCTTGGTGACTCTGATACCAAGATGCAATGGGCAAAAGCATTTAGATTCCTTCCCTGCAGCTGATAACCAGTGCACTGTGTTGTGCCAGATACCAACCACTGTGGAAAACTATTAGACATTATGTACTAATGCGCTATGACCTAGTAATTCTGCTCTCAGATAACATATCTAACAGACATATACACGTATGCCAAAAACCACATACAATAATTTCCTATCAGTGCTATTCATAAATCTTTACATTTTTAACAGTGCCAGAATATTTCACTGTAAGGACAACGTAGCTAAATGGGTCTATTTCTCAGTCACTGTGCTGGGTACTTGGTAAGGCCTTATAATCCTGCAGTTCAAGTCCTTCAGTTCTGGGAAATTCTGTCAAATTATTTTGTTGAGAATTCCTTCCTTTCCACATTCCTAATCAATTTTTCTGGAGCTGCTTATATTCGAGTACTGGACCTCTGTCTTTTTTGAGATGCAGTCTCACTCCGTAGCCTAGGCTGGAATGCAGTGGTGCAATCTCAGCTCACTGCAGCCTCTGTCTCCTGGGTTCAAGCAATTCTCCTGCCTCAGCCTCCCAAGTAGCTGGGATTATAGGTGTGCGTCACCACGCCTGGCTAATTTTTGTGTTTTTAGTAGAGACGGGGTTTCACCATGTTCGAAGCCAGGCTGGTCTAGAACTCCTGACCTCAAATGATTCCCCTGCCTTGGCCTCCCAAAGTGCTGGGATTACAGATGTGAGCCACTGCACCTGGCCTCTGTCTTATTTTCTTATATTTTCTCTCCCATTTTCCATCTCTGCCCATTCTAAGACAGTTGCTTAACTTAATTTTCTAATACTTCAATTAAAGTGGGTTTTTTGTTTTGCCATTTCCTCTCAGGTTTTTTATTTCTAAGGGACCATTTTGCTCTGGATGAGTGTTTTTGATTGTTTAGCACCCATTTATGTTTGTCTTCTTTTATTTCTCTGTGGCTTTTTAAATTTTTCTTTTTTTGAGACAGGGTCTCACTCTGTCACCCGGGCTGGAGTACAGTGGTGTGATCTCAGCTCACTATAGCCTCAGCCTCCCACATTCAGGTGATTCTCCTGCCTCAGCCTCCCAAGTAGCTGGGACCATGCCTGGCTAATTTTTGCATTTTTTGTAGAGATGGGGTTTCATCATGTTAGCCAGACTTTCTCTGTAGCTTAAGAATAGGGGTTTGGGTTTGTCTGTTTTTTTTTTTTTTTTGGTTTTTTTTTTTTTTTTTTTTTTATTATTTTAACTTTTTCCTTTTCTTTATATGGTATCCATTTCTAAGTTACTTTTTATTGTTTGTTCATTTTGTCTCCTATGTTAGAGGTTTTCCTTAGATGTCTGATAATCCTTGGTTTTTCATTCACAAGAATTAAAGGCTGACTGGAAGCTCTACAATCATGGATATTTGTTGCCCACCCCCACAGCTGTTTGCTTCCCCAGTGAAATCTTTCTCCTGCCTGGAGAATAAAATACAGTTGCCAGAAATGTCGTTGCTGACTGGGCTGGCAAGTTAGTGTTCAACAATCAGAAAACACATGACCATTTAATCCCCAACTTGTCCCATCAAGTACACTTTGTGTCCCCTAAGCCAGAGACACTTTCTTTCATCCTCTGCAGGGAATAAACCTGTAGTCTTGTGCTGGGGTAAGTGCAATTGACCAGAGACCTGGAATTGGGAAAAGGACTTAGGGAATGAATTCATTCTCAGACAGCTTTCCCTGTCTGCTCCAGAACCACACCCCAGTGAAACTGTATGCTGCCAGCTTTCGCTACTGTTGGCTGGGATGTGGCTTGCCAAATCAATTGTCAGGCAGTCAGATCCTTGTCTGCTTTCAAAAGTTTCATTGCTGTTGTCTCCTTTCCTGTACTCTCTATCCTTGTATGTGTATGTGTTTTTAAAATTCACTTTCTATAGTTTTAAAGGAAGAAAATGAATTTAGAAGTCCCTAATAGGATTTTAGAAAATGAAACTTGACAAAATCTAAAGTTCTTACAGAAAATTAAATGTGAAAGACTACTCTGTTAAGAAAATTTGGAAAAACAGTGATAATAAGGAATGACTTGTTTTCCTAGATCTCAGAATTCATTGTAAAGCTTTGTTAACTAAAATAGTATAATACTAAGGCTGGGCACAGTGGCTCATCCCTATAATCCTAACACTTTGGGAGACCGAGACAGGAGGATCCCTTGAGCCCAGGAGTTTGAGACCAGCCAAGGCAACAGAGCAAAACATCATCTCTACAAAAAAATAAAAATAAAAAAATTAGCCAGGCACAGTGGCACACACCTGTAGTCCCAGCTACTTGGAAGGCTGAGGTGGGAGGTTGAGCCCAGGAATTCAAGGCTGGAATGAATTATCATTGCACCACTGCATTCCAGTCTGAGTGACAGAGCAAGACCCTCTCTCTAAATAAATTTTAAAAATAAAATAAAATTCTAAAATGGGAATATAGATCAGTGGAACAGAATGTAAATTACTGAAACATACACGTTTATAAAATGCAATTTTTAAAATAAAGGTCGTGTTTTAGGTTGGGTAAAAACAAGCTAACTGATAACACTGGAACAGTTATCCTTTGGGAGAAAAATAAAGTTACCTATTTCAATGTAGACATAAAAACACCTAATAGATATTAATGAGCTAAATGTAAAAAATAAATTTAAAAAGCAATGGCAGATCCCCAGGGTGCCATCCAGGACCCTAGAAGGAGCTAGTCAGTGTGTGGTGAAGCTCTGAGGTGGCTGGTACTGTTAAAAGCAGGAAATGGAGGTGCCACCCTAGTGGCCTGAGCTCTGAACTGTGGCAGCCAGAAGACACGTGAGTAGAGCCAGACTGTATTTGGCAGCAGCACTGTGCCAAAAGGCAGTTTTCATTCAAGATGTTTAATGAAATGAAGACTGGGTTCTCAAGACAGGCTAGTTATCCAGGACAAGATGGACTAGCACCAGAAAAAGACATGCCCAGATAGTGGTGGCTTAGGGTGGGTGGGGAAGGGGAAGAGCTGTCAGATGTATCTGTTTTTCTTAGAGACTCAAAACATTATTATTCAAGATTACAATCAAGGTCAAGGGAAAGAAAATGAAGGACTAAAATACAAACAGCATGCTGATGGGCAAAGTGGCTGAATTGAAGACACTGTGGACTCAGGCAGGAAAACAATAAGCCTATTTCATAATGTGGCAAGGACTCAGGAATCCTACAACAAATCCTTTAAGAAATATACTTCTGAGGAGCATAATGACAAAGAACATTCTTCTGAAAATGGGCTGGGCATGGTGGCTCACATCTGTAATCCCAGTACTTTGGAGGCCAAGGTGGGCGAATTGCTTGGGCTCACAAGTTTGAGACCAGCTTGGGCAATATGGCAAAATCCTGTCTCTACAAAAAACACAAAAACTAGCCAGGCGTGGTGGCGTGTGCCTGTGGTCCCAGCTACTCGGGAGGCTGTAGTGGGAGGCTTGTGTCCGGGAGACAGAGGTTACAGTGAGTTGTGATCATGCCACTGCACTTCAGCTTGTGCAACAGAGAGAGATCCTGTCTCGATAAATAAATAAATTAATCTGAAAATGATGAGGACACAAACACAAAGAAAACCATCAAGAAGCAGAAGTTACTCAAGACAGAGGTCTTGTGAAAGGCATCATCATAGTAAAAAGAGGGAAAAGAAGAAGTCTCACTCCAAAAGCAGAGAGAAGAACAATCATGTCCTAAAAGCAGGAAAAGAAAACCATGGGATGGACACGGTGGCTTATACCCATAATCCCAGCACTTTGGGGGGCCAAGTCAGGCAAATCGCCTAAGGTTCAGGAGTTTGAGAACAGCCTGGCCAACATGGCAAAACCCTGTCTCTACTGAAAATACAAAAATTAGCCAGGCATGGTGGTGCATGTCTGTGGTCCCAGCTACTCGGGAGGCTGAGGTGGGAGAATTGCTTGAACCCAGGAGGTGCAGGTTGCAGTGAGCCAAGGTCACACCATGGCACTCCAGCCTGGGAAACAAGAGCAAGGCTCCATCTCAAAAAAAAAAAAAAAAAAACATGGATCAGATCTTGCTCCTGCTCAAGATAAAAACTACATCTGTGTTGTGTATGAAAAATAAGTAAATAAATAAATGACACGCATAGGAAAGAAGCAGAAATAGTACATGAAGCAGAAGTCAAGAGAAAAAGAAGAGCACTGAGAAACTAAGAAGATCCAGCAGAAGTTTAAGCCAGATTTCTAGTGCATCTCTTTTCAGAGGCAGAGGCATAGCAATGGATGCCTAAGAAGCTTTAGCTGGGAGGTTGGAAAAGGCAATGAAATTACAAGAACAGCAAGAAACAGAAATCGTTGGGGTAGGTGTTGGGGAAAATTTTTTTTAATTAAATACTTGGAAAAACAAAGAAAAGAAATAGCTGCAGTTACTAGAGATCGTGTTCTCAGTGTTGCTGCCCTGTTGGCATCAGGAATGCCAGTACTCAAGTAGCTATGGCAGCTCAAATGGGAGCCCTGCAAGCAACAGCTTCAGCAGACACTGAACAGCTGTACCTAGGGATTGTGACACAGCACCCGGAAATCCAGTGACATTTGGTGAAAAAAAAGTCAAGGCAAGAAAAACAGGGCAAACTCCCTGTCTGCTGAAATATGACTTTGGGAAACAAGGACCAAAATGTCATATATAGAAAATGAGTGGGTATTAAGGGTGAAGATGAAGCTAGATGTAGCTTAGTTGATGAAGAAAAGTACAAGACTTTGAAGCAATAGGAAGTACTGTATTTAAAAATCTAGATGCTCAGTATGAAAAGGCAAGATCACAGATCCACACAAAAAGAGGAATGGGGTTGGGTTTCACATCTTCAATGTGGGAAATGGATGCAGTTTGAAACGGATCACACTTTGAAGGTTTGGGAACTTAGAACCTTCTTGTTCTGATGTTAGGTCCTCGTTCCCAAGAGCTAGTGTTCCAGTTAGTATTGAGTGTCGCACTGACTTGTTTTCCTTTCTTTTTGTAAGCTGTGGTAAAATACACATAACATAAAATTTACCATCATAGTGATTTTTTAGGTGAATTCAGCAGCATTTAACACGTAACCATCACCACCATCCATGTTCATAATTCTATCTTATAAAACTGAAACGTGGCCGGGCATGGTAGCTCACACCTGTAATCCCAGTACTCTGGGAGGCCGAGGTGGATCACTTGAGGCTTGGAGTTTGAGACCAGCCTGGCCAACACAGTGAAATCCCCAGCTACTCAGGTGGCTGATGCACAAGAATTGCTTGAACCCGGGAGGCAGAGGTTGCAGTGAGCCAAGATGGTGCCACTGCACTGCAGCCTGGGCTACAGAGTGAGCCTCTGTCTCAAAAAAAAAAAAACAAAAAAAACACCACCAAAAAACTGAAAGCCTGTTCCTATTTGCATTGGCTTTAATTTATCGAAAAATAAGATTTTCTTCATAAATATCAGATCAGTGATATAGGTATTGTAATCACGTTTATACTCACTTCCATTAAACCTGAAAAGACTATAAAAGACAGTAATTTTCGGTTCATGAATTTTACTTTTCAAACATAAAATGCTGTAGGTAGAATGAAATTTCATACATGTATTTTATGGTGTCTGTTATCTTATGTACTTTTGTCTTAACCTTGTATAGTTATTCTCATCTTTTAAAATATAAAGGAAATGTCATGCAGATGTTCGTTAGAAGATCTTGCCATTGGTACATAATCCAGCACAAGTAAGCTGGGTGGTGATAATAACAAAAATGACTTTCTCTGAAAGAAACAACAATGGCAAAACTATTGGAAAATATTTTCGTACCTTAGGAGCTATGAAGAAAACAACTGGCAGATGTACCTAAAGAAAAAAGACCAACAGACTGGGAGAAAATATTTGCAATAAATATAACAACAACAAAAAAATCCATAAAATTAGGAAAAAAATCCAACTTAAATAAACAAATGAGCCATTGGAAAAGTGGACAGATGTCACAGACGTTTCCAAATACCAAAGATACACAGCCTCACTACTATTCAGGGAAACTCTAGTGAAAACAATGAATTTGCATTTTTTTCACCCATCCGACTGGCATATATTTGAAAATATTCTTATTTTTATCTTATTTTTGAGATACGGTCTCACCGTGCCAGGACCTTTTTCTGTCGTGCAGGCTGGAGTACAGTGGTATAATCACAGCTCACTGCAGCCTTGATCTCTTGGGCTCAAGCAATCCTTCAATCTCAGACTGGCAATAGCTGGGAATCACAGATGCATGCCATCACCCCAGGCTAATTTCTTTGTTTGTTTGTTTGTTTGTTTTGAGACAGGGTCTTACTCTGTCACCTGGGCTGCAGTGCAGTGGTGTGATCTCAGCTAACTGCAACTTCTGCTTCCCACATTCAAGTAATTCTCCTGCCTCAGCCTCCGGAGTAGCTGGGATTTCAGATGTACGCCACCACACCCAGCTAATTTTTTATTTTTATTTTTTGTATTATTAGTAGAGATGGGGTTTTACCATGTTGGCCAGGCTTGTCTTGAATTTCTGATCTCAGCTGATCCACTCGCCACACCCTCCCAAAGTGCTGGGATTACAGGTGCAAGCCATTGCGCCACAACCTTTTTTGAATAAAAACAATAAAACTTAAGATTTGGGCAGTTCTCGAGGCTGAGATGGGTGGATCACTTGAGATCAGGAGTTTGAGACTAGCCTGGCCAACATGGGAAAACCCCTTCTCTACTAAAAATACAAAAGTTAGCCAGGTGTGGTGGCACACCCCTGTAATCCCAGCTATTAGGGTGGCTGAGGCATGAGAATTGCTTGAAGCTGGGAAGCAGAGGTTGCAGTGAGCTGAGATCACACCACTGCACTCCAGCCTGGGCGGCAAAGTGAGACTCTGTCTCCAAAAAATAAAAAGAAATAAAAGAAACTTTAATGCAAGGTTTGAAAGAAGAAATGAAAAAACAAGAGGGAAGTGCTACTGTAATTAACTTCTATTTATAATTATAATCCAACACAGACTTTTTAGGACATTTGCAAATTATTCGAGAATATATATGGATGAACAAATTGGTATAAATATCAGAGAATGTATTGAAAAACAACTGCCACCAAGGGAAATAACTAGTCTTACTAGGTATGTGAAACTATATTTAAACAATAAATAGCCAGGCACAGTGGCTAACACCTGTAATCCCAGCACTTTGGGAGGCTGAGGTGGTGGCTCACATTGAGGCCAGAAGTTCAAGACCAGTCTGGTCAATATGGTGAAACCCCATTTCTACTAAAAATATAAAAATTGGCCGGGCGTAGTGGCTCATGCCTGTAATCCAAGCACTTTGGAAGCCAAGGGGGGTGGATCACCTGAGGTGGGGAGTTCAAGACCAGCCTGACCAACATGGTGAAACCCCGTCTTAAAAAAAAAAAAAAAAAAAAAAAAAAAAAAAAAAATAAAAAAATAAAAAAAAAAAAAAAAAGAAAAAAAAGAAAAAAAAATATAAAAATTAGCTGAGTGCAGTGGTGGGAGCCACCTACTGTAGTCCCACCTACTCAGGAGGCTGAGGCAGGAGAATCGCTTGAATCAGGGAGGTAGAGGTTGCAGTGAGCCGAGATTGCACCACTGCTGCACTCCAGCTTGGGCAACAAAAGTGAAACTGTCTCAAAAAAAAAAAAAAAATATATATATATATATATATATATATATTCAACCAATATTAAAGGTGTGGTGACTGACTACCTGCTAGGTACATACCGTTGTTGATGCCACAGTCAACAAGTCATGTTCTTACCCAGTTTATATTCTGGGTGTGGGAAGAACAAAGAGGCAAAAGAAGCAAGATATTTTCTATTATCCTACGTGTCCTAAAGGAAGTAAACAGGAGGATGTGATGGGGTTACTTCAGATAAAGTGCCAAGAAAGTCTCTCCAAGGATTAAAACTTGAGCTGAGACATAAATGATAAAAGAAGCCAGTCATTCGAAGAGCTGAAGTGGAAGAACCTAGATGACAGCATTCCAGGGGATAGAATGAGGAACGAGTACAAAGGCCCGGAGGCGAAAACAGACTAGTGTTTGAATAACAGCAAGAAGGCTAGAGCATGGTGAGGATGAGGGTATACGGTGAGGGGAGGGCGAGGCAAAGGAGCCAGGCCATGTTGGGGCTTACAGGCTGTAATAAGAAGCTTGGGTTTTACTCTAAACTTAACACAGTGCACATTACAGTTTCTTCAACAAGGGGAGGTAAAAATGGATTATTTACATTTAATATAATAGTTTGGAAAAAATAGGTGAGTTTTAAAATAAATTCAAAATACATAGAGATTGACTTATTTGTTGATTATAAGGCAAACCATTATTTTATCTACTAACAAAGAAAACAGTGCTGTCAATTATAATTGTAAGATGTCATGCAGTATAATACACATCCTGATTTTAGAGTTATTAAAGTGTGATAAAATGTGTACCTTAGAATATATGAAATATGCCAGGATCTAGACTTCACTGGACAAGTGGTTCAATTATATTATAGAAAGTTGACGTGGAAAAAGGAAGCATAATTAATAAAAATTTAAACGTGAGGTAACTCGATCTGAGTAGAAATTTAAAATGACACACTTCAGTATTGGAGTTGGGAGGAAACAAACTTATATACTACTGGAGGCTTTATAAATTAACATACGTTTGCTTTTTTTTTTTTGAGACAGAGTTTCACTCTTGCTGCCCAGGCTGGAGTGCAATGGTGCAATCTCAGCTCACCACGGCCTCTACCTCCTGGGTTCAAGCAATTCTCCTGCCTCAGTCCCCAGAATAGCTGAGATTACAGGCACGTGTCACCACGCCTCGTCAATTTTTTGTATTTTCAGTGGAGACTGGGTTTCAGCATGTTGGTCAGGCTGGTCTTGAACTCCTGACCTCAGGTGATCCGATCACCTCAGCCTCCCAAAGTCCTGGGATTACAGGCGTGAGCCACTGCACCCAGCCAACACACTGTTTCTAAATATCTATCTAGTGACATGCATTATGATTAGAAATATTAATTCCCTTTGACCCAGGCTTTCTGTTTTTAGTAGGGTATGAATAGGCACAACTGTTGGCATAAACTTACAGTTTTATTCATGGTAATTTAAAAACAGGAAACAAAGTATCCAGTGTCTGATATCCTAGGTATTCTGCTGCCTGAATCCACTGAGAATATTCATTTTACCCCTCTGAAATGTTCTGCTTTGACCTACTCTTGACATACAAAGGTAAGTCATGGAAAACTCAGAATCAGAAAATGTGGAGTTCCAGCTAGACAGCCAGAGCCTGATGCTCTGACTGTGGTGAGCAGTGAATTTTCCAGAACTCAGTCACTGACTTTGACCTCTGACTTCCCAGAAGGGGCTCTTGTAAACTCTTGGGTACACGGAAGCCACACAATGACCCAGAGACTCTATTCGGCTTATCTTCTCTTGGGAGACTTCACCTAAAAGTGGCAAATTAGCCTTTCCTTGCACAGCTAAGTTTGTGCTTGTCACTTAGCTTTTCTGAACCAAGCAAAATATACTCTAAGGATATATATCACATGGGAGAACTATCAAGAGCAGCACAGGAATGGTCAACCTAAAAGTCTGAGAAATGCAATGAGGGAGAGGGACAGAATTGAGGAGGGGCACTGAGGAGTTTCTAAGGTTCTTGTAATGTTCTGGGTGACGGGTACATAGGGGTTCATTCTATTGGCATCTTTATCCTCTATAGGCATGTTTGTATATTTTTCTACATGTACATTTCACACACACAAAACATAATTTAAGAAAAAATCTTACTGGGATTCTGATTGGGTTTTCATTAATTTATAATCTGGAAGTACTGACACTTTTTAATGTTTTCTCAACAGGAAGAGTATGTTATATTCACTTACATAGCTCTTTTTTTCATATTTTTAGCAGAATTTTAAGTCTTCTTCATATAGATCTTATACATATTTTACATTTGTGGGTATCTTATGAAACTTTTTGCTATTGTGCATGGGCTGCTTTTAATATTACATTCCTTAGTTTATTACTGCTAAGTGAAAGTTACTAATATCTTTTTTTTAAAACCAAGATATTGAGGCACAGATCAAAAGCTACTCTTTTTTTTTTTGGAGACAGAGTCTTACTCTGTCACCCAGGCTGGAGTGCAGTGGTGCAATCTCAGCTCCACCTCCCAGGTTCAAGTGATTCTCCTGCCTCAGCCTCCCAAGTAGCTGGGACCACAGGCCTGCGCCACTGTGCCCAGCTAATTTTTGTATTTTTAGTAGAGACAGGGTTTCGCGAGGTTTATTTTTAGTAGAAACAGGGTTTAGTAGAGACACGTTGGCCAGGCTGGTTTCAAAGTCCTGACCTTATGTGATCCGCCCACCTCACCCTCGGCCTCCCAGAGAGCTGGGATTACAGGCGTGGGCCACTGCGCTTGGCAGAAAACTACTGATTTCTGTATGTTAAACTTGCATCCAGCCGTCTTACTGAACTCTATTAGTTCCAATTGTTTCCAACCGATTTGGATTTTCTAGATAACCAATTCATCTGTATCTATTACTATTATTATTTTTTTTTGAGATGAAGTCTCACTCTGTTGCCCAGGCTGGAGTGCAGTGGTGTGATCTTGGCTCACCACAACCTCCACCTCCCGGGTTAAGGCGATTCTCCCGTCTCAGCCTCCCAAGTAGCTGGGACTATAGGTGTGTGCCACCAAGCTCGGCTAATTTTTGTATTTTTAGTATAGACAGGGTTTCACTATATTGGCCAGGCTGGTCGAACTTCTGACCTCATCATCCGTCTACCTCAGCCTCCCAAAGTGCTGGGATTACAGGCGTGAACCACTGCACCCAGCTTGTAACTATGATATATTCTGAAACCTAGTAAAGCAAATCTCCCATCACTGTCCTTTTTCCCTGGAAATCTACTTTTGCATTTCTTGGACACTTATTTTCCCAATAAATTTTGCCTTTATCGAGTTCTATAAGATCTCCTGATGGAATTATACTAGGTTTTCCATTTGATGTATTGCTCACTATCTTTGAGACTACTGTCATCTTTGCTCGACTATTCCCAACAGGGGAGAGTTTGTAGCTTCATTTGTTCCAAGTATTTCTTTGTTTTTCCTTTAAGATTTTATAATTTTATTGGAATCAATGTCAAGTGTTCCATACCAAGCTAATTTCCAAGCACTATCCTTTATCACTACTGTAAATGAGACTTCTTTAATTATGAATTTTCTGTTTTCTCAGAAATAGAAAATTTTCTTGGATTTATCTCATATTCTGTAATTTTGCTCATATCATTTCTTACTTATAATTTTTTTTAAAAGATTTTCTATGTCCATAATTTGGCCACCTTACAGTGATAACTTACCTCTCTCTTTACTATGTCACTTCTTCATTTATTTTTATATCACTCACTACATGTTTGTCAAAATTAGAGTAAGCAATAAAAGACACTCCTTTTTTGTGTGTGTGAGATAGAGTCTCGCTCTGTCACTCAAGCTAGAGCCAAGTAGCTCACTGAAACCTCAACCTCTCGGGCTCAAGCAGTCCTCCTGCTTCAGCCACCTGAGAAGCTGGGACCACAAGGCACACCATCTGATTTTTTTATAGAGACTAGGTCTCACTATGTTTCCCAGGCTGGTCTTGAACTCCTGAGCTCAAGTGATCCCCCTGCCTTGGGCTCCCAAAGGGTTAGGATTATAGCTATGAGCCAATAAACCTGGACGAAATCCTTAACAAGAATATTCATAAATGCCTACAGATTTCACCCTTGAGATAACATTGGCTCTGGTTCTTGGCTCTTGGTTTTGAAACTAAAATTGGTTGCTTCAAGGAAAGTAAACTAGATGACTGGGGAAAAGACGAAGGAGGATATTTTTCACTATATAGTTTGAACATTTGAAATCCAAAACACTACAAAATCCAACATTTTTGAGTGCCGACACAACACTCAAAGGCAATGCTCATTGTCCATTTTGGATTTTGGACTTTCAGATTTAGAATAAGTATAATGCAAATATCCCCAACTCTGAAAAAGTCCAAAATCCAAAACACTTCTGGTCCCAAGAATTTCAAAGGGATATTCCACCTGTATAATTACAGTGTGCCTCTGAATTCTGAACCACATAAATATATTTATTTCTTCAAAAAGTAAAGTTATATTAATAAATGTGTACTTTTAATCAAAAATGCTTCTTATTCCAGATTAACAGTGTATTTAGAGAATCACTCCTCTGAATTTTTCTTTGTTACACTGACTTCCAACCTGGGATAAATACTATTTGGGCACAATGTATAATTCTATTTAATAGTATGCAGTTTTCCTGCTAAAGAAATAAATTTAGGGCTAGAAAAGAGTATCTAGTATCATTGTAGATTTAAACAAAAACCCAACACACGAAAGAGACAAAAACAAACAAAAACCTTTAAGGCCAATAAAGCCTAGATGATTTATTTAAGGGCACAGTGCTTGTTCATGGGACAGTCAAAAGGAAAAAAAAAGCCAGGACTCACAATCCCTTGGTTCAATAGATTGTTGGCTAAGATTTCTGTTAGTAACTTTGTACCAATACTAATATACAGTATTTGATGAACATCTTCCCTTTTAGAATTAGGTTTTTGGATGATAACCGATTTACTCCATAAAGTATGCTTAAGTAGTAGGATTCCTTGTTCTAGGTTTAAAAAATAACTTAATATAATATACAGATTTTAATGTACTTCAACTTTAAAAAATGTTACTGTGAGCCCATTAGAGAGTCAGTTCTTTTCTTTCTTTCTTTTTTTTTTTTTATTAAAAAAACGACTATTATTTCATCCAATTATTTTAGTACCTTTATATTAATTTCATATGGGCAGTTTTTTGTTTTTGTATTTTTGAGACAGTTTCCTCCATCGCCCAGGCTGGAGTGCAGGTGTGATCTCAGCTCACTGCAACCTCCGCTTCCCAAGTTCAAATGATTCTCGTGCCTCAGCTACCCAAGTAGCCAAGCAGCTGGGGATTATAGGCATGCGCCACCATGCCCAGCTAATTTTTCTATTTTTAGTACAGATGAGGTTTTACCATGTTGACCAAGCTGGTCTCCAACTCCTGGTCTCAAGTGATCCACCCTCCTCTGCTTCCCAAAGTGCTGGGATTACAGGCATGTGCCATGGCGCCAGGCCAGGGTAGTTATTTTTTGTAGTCAGCTATTTCAAATATGTTGGTAATATAACCACATATATATCATCCTTTTAAAACAATGTTTTCCATTTCTGACTTCTATCTTCTTTATGTCAATTAGGCCAACTATTTATTTTTATTGTCTTTTCAAAGATCAGCTGGGTGCACTGGTTCATGGCTGTAATCCCAGCACTTTGGGAGGCCAAAGCAGGAAGACTGCATGAGCTCAGATGTTCGAGACCAGCCTGGACAACATGGTGAGACCTCATCTTTAAAAAATTCAAAAAATTAGCCAGGTGTGGTGATACACACCTGTACGCCCTGCTACTCAGGAGGCTGAGGCAGAAGGATGGGTTGAGCCTGGGAGATGGAGGCGGCAGTCAGCTATGATCGCACCACTACACTCCAGTTTGAGAGCAAGACTTTGTCTTAAAAGACAAATACAAAGATCAAACCTTTTAGTTCCTATTAGTTTTACATTTTACTTATCTGATCTTCCCAAATTCAATGTACACTAAATATTTAATAAATGTCCATTAAACTATAAAATTCAATTTTTTGTGTTAATATAAATCTCTACAGTCCATTTTCTCTAATAACTGTGTCCCAAATTTTTTTTCTCTTTTAAAAAATTTTCTTTATTGTTTATAATATGGAATGCTTTACCAATTTGCATGTCATCCTTGCATAGTGGCAATGCTAATCTTTTCTTCATTGGTCTACTTTTAGTATATATGCTGCTGAAGCAAGCACTTCATCCCAATTTAAAAAATACATTATCACTATATTTCCTTCGTTTTCACATAAACTCATATTATGTGCACATTTCTATGCTACATACAGTTTACAGTACTATAAAGCACAGTCTCACATTTGAATTCTACAACCTAATATCACTTTTCAGATGATAGATTCACGAGTCAAACCCAGATTTTGTGATGCTACATCTTGAGCTTTTTTTTTTGAGACAGGGTCTCACTCTGTCACTCAGGCTAGAGTGCAGTGGCAGATTGTCGGCCACCACACCCAGCTAAAAGTATAAATTTGTAAATGTCATTTGGTTTGATAGCTGAAAAAAAATAATCAATCATGAAAACTAAGGGCAGTGCAAGGGCTAGGTAGAAACCAATGAATATAAAAGTGCTGAGCGTTTCTCAGGAGCTTTCCCAGAGCACCATCTGGTGGACATCTGGCAACTTTTACCAATATCAGTAAGGAGATGGACACAAGGTTCCACAGGCTGGTTACTGAAAAATTCCGTGCAAACTCTCTAAAGCTGCTGCCATCATTAGCTGACTACACATACCTGGATGAGGTCCAAGATTCCAAGTTCACTCTCTGAAGAATCCACACAAAATACAAAGTAGAGGGTAGCATAGTGCCGGTAGATCAGTTTGTAGTCAGAGCCACCAATCAAACTGCGGAAGATAGGAAACGTTTAATACCCATAGCTTAAACACACCAAAAAGAAACCTTTTGTCAAAGAATAAGAAAGGGCCCACTGGAAAGAAGGCCAAATGCTGGAAGCACGCCATTCTTCCCAGGTGAATGGCAACCAAGTTTGACAGAGGTACCTAAAGCCACCTTCTCTCACCTTTTCTCCTGCCTATCCTTCCAGGGCCCCAACATCTACATGAGCAATATCAGAAGCACAATAACTAAACTGTGTCCCAAAGAGAATTGTGTCTCTCCCTGAGCAGATCATACTGAGACCAGTCAAAGTTGCATCAAGTACCACCTGACACTTGAGTGCTGCCAGAAGACGCAACAGTGAAGGTCACTCACAAGAGTGAATACATGGGGAGAAAAATGAAGCTGACAGTTTACCTTCCACCCTCCAAGAAGTTACAAATGTTGTCATCTCGCTTGAGGACTAGATGGAAAGTCTCTCGAACAATCTGCTGTTGAATTTCCTCTGGCTGTGGAATAAAAAGATAAGTGAATCAGTGGGCATGCCTGAAAAACTACATTCCATCCATGGGTATGGACAAGGGAAGAAGTGTTTATAAGCTGGGAGCATCTAAACATTTAGTTTCCAGAAATGAAAAAATGATGAGTAGAGAAAAAGTAAGAGTGAAGCTGTGAAAAATGGATGATAAGGCTCCGATATAGGAATTAAAATAGGGTATATTTACCTAGATATCTAAGTCACTAACTGTTACTGTCCCATAGGTAAGCTGACATTTAAACAAGGAAAGGAAATTGATAAACTCTCATACAAAAAGAATAGGCTGGGCGTGGTGGCTCACGCTTATAATCCCAGCACTTTGGGAGGCCGAGGTGGGCAGATCACGAGGTCAGGAGTTCAAGACCATCCTGGCCAACAGGGTAAAAGCCCATCTTTACTAAAAATACAAAAAATAGCCAGGTGTGTTGGCACGCACCTGTAATCCCAGCTATTCAGGAAGCTAAGGCAGGATAACTGCTTGAACCCAGGAGGTGGACGTTGCAGTGAGCCAAGATGGTGCCACTGCACTCCAGCCTGGGCAACAGAGCAAGACTCTCTCAAAAAAAAGTCAAATAACAACTAGAAGGCCTGATCCTGAAATATTTTGTTTTTCCCTGGAAAACATCCATGACAGGTATATGATAAATCTCAACGGGTCTACCACTTAAAGAAGGTCAAGATGTAATCATGTAAATGTTTTAAAAAGCTGTATTGGCAAACACAGCTGCCATCTTTTTTACTGGTAATGTAGATACTACATATAAGATGCTGTGTTACCAACAAACTATTATTGAAAAAAACAGATTACAGATTAAAAATTCCGAACAATCACAGAGCTACAAATAAAAGGTATTATTATTATTATTTTTTAGACAGAGTCTTGTTCTGCTGCCCAGGCAGTGATGCGATCACAGTTCACTGCAACCTCCACCTCCTGCCTTAGCCTCCCCAGTAGCTGGGATTACTGGCATGTGCCACCATGCCCGGGTAATTTTTGTATTTATAGTATAAATAGGGTTTCACCATATTGGTCAGGCTGGTCTTGAACTCTTCACCTCAAGTGATCCACCTGCCTTGGCCTTCCAAATTGCTGCAATTACAGGCGTGAGCCACCGTGCCTTGCCTTGTTTTTTCACTTACCACCTGCATAAGAAAGCTCAACTCTGATGAAATCACTTTGATAGCTCACCTCTGATTTCTAATTATACATATGAGTTTCAGAAGAGGTATGGTAAAAAAGGATAATGAGAGGGAGAAACCAGCAATTAAGACAGAAAATAATTAAAAGCTCTAAACCATTGCTTCTCAAATCTTAATTTGCAATGAATCAGCTGTGTTGTTAAAATACAGATTGAGATTTAGTAGGTATAGGTTAAGTCCTGAGATGCAAGCCTAGTAAGCACCCAGGCAATACCATTTCTGCTGGTCTGGGGACCACACTTTGAGTAGCAAAGCATTAGAAAACCTTCAAATTGGACTTGCCCCAGGAGTCAGAAAATAAGTTCAAGTAATTGTAATCCCTTTCTTTCTACAGCACAGAATTTAGCTTTGAAATGGTTATTTACTTAAAAGAAACAGAGAGGGGAAAAAAAACAGACAAAACGTCATGTTGGGAAAATTACTTTGACTCACATGGGTATGGAATGGCTCACAGTATTTACTGAATGAATGAAAACTTGCTAATCATTGGTCACTATAAATTTGAGTAAATCAATCACTATTTTCCTCATTTCCATTTAAAGAACACACAAAGCTCACAGATGACAGGATGCTGTAAGGGATTAACTATGTGAAATACAAAACATGCTAAGCATCAGCACTTTTTAAACTGACAAATCTTTTGAACTAAAGCCTTTGATCTGGGGGAAGTGGCAGCAGTGGGCAGGTGGTATGAAATGATGAGGCCACCTAATTTCTAGTTCAGTAAAAAGGTAAACTACCAATTGCTTACATGCCTCAGTGATTTTAATAACCCCTCATATCTTTTTAGTACTCTGTAGTTTTCAACGTACTTTCATTTATGTGCTCATGAGGTCTTATAAAATCCTATGATCTTCAGAGATACACGAATGGTCAATAAGCACATGAAAAGATGCTCAACATCATTAGTCATTATGGAAATTGAAATCAAAGCCACAATAAGCTGGACGAGGTGGCTCACACCTGTAATCCCAGCACTTTGGGAGACCAAGGTGGGCCGCTTACTTGAGGTCAGGAGTTTGAGACCAGCTTGGCCAACACAGCAAAACCCCATCTCTGCTAAGAAAACAAAAATTAACCGGGCATAGCGACCGACACCTGTAATCCTTGGGAGGCTGAGGCAGGAGAATGGCTTGAATCTGGGAGGCAGAGATTGCAGTGAGCCAAGATCACACCGCTGCACTCCAGCCTGGGCAACAGAGTGAGACTCAGTCTCGGGAGCTGGGGGGGATGACCCCACAATGAGATACCACTTTACACCCACTAAAATGTCTTTAATCAAAAAAACAGATTAGTTAATGGCAGAGGTGTGAAGAAACTGAAATCCTTATACACTGCTGACGAAAATGTAAAATGGTGCAGCCACTTGGAAAATAGCTTGCAGTTTCTCAAAACGTTCACTATAGTTACCACATGATCCAGCAATTCTACTCCTGGGTATATAACCAAGAGAAACGAAGACACGGGTCCACATGAAAACTTGCACAGGAATGTTCATAGCAGCATTAGTTATAAGAGCCAAAAAGTAGAAACATCAACTTATAATCAAAATATGGCATATCCATATAACGGAATATTATTCAGCAATAAAAGAACATCAGATACATGCATGGATGAATCTTGAAAACATTATACTTCATGAAAGATGGCAGACAGAAAAAAACACCTATTTTATGATTTCATTTATATGCAATGCCTGGAACAGGCAAATTGAGAGGGAAAGACAGACTCTCTAGAGCGGAGAGCATCAGTAGAGAAATACGGAGAGACTGCTAAGAGATTTCTTTTTGGGGTGATGAAAATGATCTAAAACTGCTTGTGGTGATGGTTGTGCAGCTCTGTGAACACGCAACATTGAATTGTCGCCTTTAAATAAGTAAACTGGGCGGGAGCGTGGTGGTTCATGCCTGTAATCCCAGCACTTTGGGAGGCCAAGGCGGGAGGATAACAAGGTCAAGAGATCGATACCATCCTGGCCAACATGGTGAAACCCAGTCTCTACTAAAAATACAAAAATAAACCGGGCAGGGTGGCGGGTAGTCCCCTCCAGCTACTTGGGAGGCTGAAGTGGAGAATCGCTTGAACCCGGGGCGCGGAGACAAGATTGCATTACTGCACTCCAGCCTGGGCGACAGAGCGAGACTATGTCTCAAGAAATAAAAAAGTCTATGAAGGAGTAAAATTATTTTTTCATTCCTAATTGACAAAAGACGGATTAAAAGTCCGAAAAGGGTTTATTAATTTGTCAATAGATGCTAGAGTACAAAAGGTGGCGCTGAAGCCTGAACATGTTTTTTGACTCTTTCCCCTTTTCAGTTTCACCCGTCCCCCAATTATGTAACATGGTGAAACCCCGCCATGAAGAAATAAAATCTTCAAAGACAGTAGGCAAATACTGATGCTTATGTGTTTGCAAAGGAACATGTCTGGAAAATTCAAATTTACGTAATCAGCATTTATAATTTCTCATTTTTCCACTTTTAAATTGATTCTCTTCAATCCTACAGAGTGAAGGGTATCTAGCCTCTGGAAAGTTCCAGCCAACACCGATGCAAAATAATTCCATAAAAAGAACTTTTCCAGACACTCTGGCTATAACGAAAAACTCTCAGAAACTGAATACTTCATCGCGAAACTCTGGTCAACAACCAAAAAGGTGACAGCATGTGACTTCAATCATTCAAGTGCTCAACAAGGCACACTCCCTACTGTCTCTTCTATCTTGTTCCCAGAGACCCAAGAGAAAATGCCACAAAATGGCACAGAAATGCCGGGATCTAGAAAGGGGTCAGAACGGGGGCAGCAGGGCGGGAGACAGAGGCCCCGCACCGGCATACGCCCAGGCTGTGTTTAAATAAGGCGGGTGCCATGCACCAGGCAGGGGCCCCAGGTGACCAAACAGCGGGGCCCCCGGGTGCCGAGGGGCCAGAGAGCAGGGACGAGGTAGTGGGAGCCCTGAAGGGGGGTGGTGAAGCCGGGCTGCACTCACGAAACGCTGGTAGAAGCGGACTAGCCGCGGCTTCCCATGGTTGTTGAAAACCAGAATCGCCTGAATCATCTTTGCCGGCCACGGTTCACTCAGCACCGGCTACTCCCAGAAAGCGCCTCCTTCCGCCACAACACGGTCACTTCCGGCTGGTGCGTCACTGAGAGCGGCCCTGGGAAACGTGGCCCGGCGCCCAGGAGCCCTGGCACCTAAGAGTCCGGCCTCACGGACGCCCCGGAGCGGGCAGCGGGGTACCCTCGGAGGGCAGGTGCGGGCGCCAAGCGTCGTCACCGCGGCCAACGTCGGTTGGCCGGTCAGTGCCCTGCCAGGATGCGAATCCGGGTCTGTGCCCCTCGCCCAGACCGACCGCTGGCCCCAGAAGCCGAAACTTGACCCACGGCTTGGTTGCCAAAAGGAGACCGCTGGAGCTTCCTTTCTCACCGTCCGCCCCTAAACGTGCCGCCCCCGCCTTCCCTTAGCGCTTGCAGAACGTTCCGCGGCGTGGAAACGCCAGGCTTTCGGCCGGTCAGCGGTTGAGGACCATTTCGTTCCTTTTTCATGTTTCAATATTCAATGCTCAGTGAATCATGTGGCTGTCTCCCCGGGCAGAAGGGCTGTTTCTCCGTGGTAGACGGTGAATGGTGGAATTAAGGATTTTTAGTGCATTTTCATTTAAAAAGTCTCGGCGATCCCTAATCGATGAAGGTCTTATTTTTGTTTGTTATTTTAATAACCTAGTGTGGGTGAAGAGGAGCGCGTGCGAATACTGCAGATGGAGCACCGGATAGAGCTGTACATCGATCCAGAGGACTGTTTGGAAATATGAATCAGAAAGGAGCCTTTAAAATATCTAACGGGCCGGGCGCGGTGGCTCACGCCTGTAATTCCAGCACTTTGGGAAGCGGAGGCGGGCGAATCACTTGAGGTCAGGAGTTCGAGACCAGCCTGGCCAACATGGTGAAACCCCATCTCTACTAAAAATACAAAAATTAGCCGGGCGTGGTGGCGGGCGCTTATAATCCCAGCTACTCGCAGGTTGAGGCAGGAGAATCGCTTGTACCCGGGAGGCATATGTTGCAATGAGCTGAGATCACGCCACTGCACTCCAGCCTGGCAACAGAGGGAGCCTCCATCTCAAAATATGTATATATATTATTATATATATATTATATGTATATATATTATATATATTGTATGTATATATATTATATATACATATATACTAATATATATTATATATAATACATAATATATAATAATATATACTATTAGGCTCATTATTTCCAGCTTTAGAATTTATGATCAAATGATTGTGGATGTGTGAAAAGATTTAGCCTCAGAAACATACATCTTCAGAACACTTAAGAAAGAAAAAGAAAAAAAAAAGAAGAGAATATATATCTCAGTGGTATTATCACAGGGGAAATAGGAAGAAAATTATTACAAAATGAGAAATTGGTTAAGTGCATTGTTCTACATGACTATGAGAAATATTAACTAATAAAAATGCTGGGATAGATTTATGATGCAGAAGTGTTCATGACATCCGTTAAGCAAAAAGATTACACAACGTATGTACAGGGACAACCGACTTTGCACAAGTTTGGAGGTAAATATGCCAACATAGGAATAATGTATCTCATGGGCTGGCAGAGTCAGGGTGTTTGATCTGTACAGTCCCCTGGAACCCACCTGCCCTGATTCAAAGCCTGGTTCTGTGGACTCCGTGGGCTCCCTGGGCAAGGTGGACTGCCTCGACACCCTGTGCAAGGTTCTCATCTGTAGAAAAGGTGTCATATCAGTTTCCTAAACCGTAAAACTGGAAAATGAGCCTACCAACTGCAGACAGCTGTTATGCGCACAAAAGGAGTTATTATAACATTCGTGAGCACTTGGAACAGTGCCTGGCACTGTTGAGTTCCACATAAGTGATTTCAAAGCATCTTTGGGTGGCAGCATGATCAAGTTCTCCTTTTCGTCCTTCAAATAAATATGTACTACTTTTGCAGCCAGAGTTTTGGGGTTTGCTTGTTTTTCAGAGATAGTATATTATCCAGGTTGGAGCGCAGTGGCACACTCACACCTCGCTGTTACCTTAAACTGCTGGCCTCAGGCTCTCCTCCAGCCTCAGCTTCCCAAACCACCACCATGCCCGGCCCAGTTTTTTTCTTTTTTCTTTTCTTTTTTTTTTTTTTTGAGATGGAATCTCGCTCTGTCACCCAGGCTGGAGTGCAGTGGCACGATCTTGGCTCACTGCAACCTCCATCTCCCAGGTTCAAATGATTCTCCTGCTTCAGCCTCCCCAGTAGCTGGGATTACAGGTGCATGCCACCGTGCTTGGACAATTTTTGTATTTTTAGTAGAGATGGGTTTCACCACGTTGGCCAGGGTGCCATTGAACACCTGACCTCAAATGATGCACCTGTCTCAGCCTCTCAAAGTGCTGGGATTACAGGCCGTGAGCCACTGGGCCTGACATGGCCCAGTTTTTTAATAAATAAAAACCCAAAGTCAATTGCACTGAAACTTGACAAAATGTTTAAAATGTTGAGGAAGAATATCAAAGAAAATTGTGAAACAGAATTATGAAGAAGAACTAGCTCTGTCAACTATTAAAATGGTACTATAAAATGTAATTATAGGAAGACTAACTGAAATAGATAATTTAGGCATAAAATAATTTTAATATGTGATGTAGGAGTGATAAGGAATTCAGTAAATACTATTAGGATAACTGGTTAGCAATTTGAAAATAAGTAATTAAGTATAAAACCAGATCATCTAAATAGAAGAAAACGAAATTGAATAATATCCAAAAATACGTATTAGCTTAGAAGCAATAAAAATCACAAAACATCAACAGATAAGTAAAGATTTTATTTTTTTTTTTTTGTAAAAAGAATTAACCAGGCCGGGCGCGGTGGCTCACGCCTGTAATCCCAGCACTTTGGGAGGCTGAGACAGGTGGATCACGAGGTCAAGAGATAGAGACCATCCTGGCCAACAGGGTGAAACCCTGTCTCTATTTAAAAAAAAAAGAAAGAAAAATATAATAATTCTTTAAAAAAAAGAATTAACCAAAAAATTGTTAAAATTTGGCAAATGGTTATGTTTAAAATATAAGTAACTCTGATAAACTAAAAAGATGTCACCCCCCCATCTCCCCAGTAGATAATGGATGAAAGAACTGAATAACAAAAGGAGAAATACAGTAGGAAAAGGAAAAAATGTTTAATGCTCACTATAAGTTGGGGGAAAGGCAAATTAAAATATATTAAAATATTATTTTCACCTTATCAAATACCATTTTAAAAATGTTTTCATACCCAGTTCTGGCAAGGGCAGCATGAAAATGGTTCTCTCCTGCATTGCTGGTGAAATTATGGTTTAGAACAATCCTTTTGGGAAGCAATTTGGCAATATAACAACTTTACAAAAGATTTCTATATTCTCAATAGTATGACTCCTGGGAATCTGTTCCTAAAGAAATAACCCCAAAATATAGCTGGAGGTGGGGAATTCAGGGAACTATATAATTTTCAACATTGTTTGAAACATGAATTTTGTTGGCCACACAGGGATCAATTTAAATGTCTAAAAGTTAGACCATGAGGGACTATCCCATGGCAGCAATCTTGGAAATAATTGTTACAAAGCCTCTGCAGCAATATGGAAAGTCATTATGTAACATTAATCGAAAAAGTCATATCTAATATTATGTGTGGGCATAGTGTTATAACAACTACGTACAAGCACGACAGGTTTTTTAGAATTTGTCTGGCAGGTTTTCCCATTTGTACCAGAAACCCCCTATGCAGGTTTACGAAAACCAAAACTATATACAGAAATTACATGTTAAAAAACCCAAACACTAAAAATTACAATCATGACTGAGTGAAATTATGAGTCTTTTTTTTCCTTTTAAATATATTTCCTAAGTGCATTGCTATTTATGGAGATGAGTTAAGTCCCGCAAAAATTTTCTCATTGGCTGGGCGCGGTGGCTCATGCCTATAATCTCAGCACTTTGGGAGGCCAATGGAGGGGGGCAGATCACCTGAGGTCAGGAGTTCAAGACCAACCTAGGCAACATGGCAAAACCCCATCTCTACTAAAAATACAAAATTAGCTGGGCGTGGTGGCACATGCCTGTAATCCCAGCTACCTGGGAGGCTGAGGCAGGAGAATCTCTTGCACCCAGGAGGTGGAGGTTGCAGTGAGCCGAGATTGAGCCATTGTGCTCCAGCCTGGGCGACAAGAGTGAAACTCCGTCTCAAAAAAAATTTTTTTTTTCTCCATATGAATGGAAGCTCAGAGGATTTGCTTGTTTCTGTTTGAATATATAAAATAACTGTCAATTTCCATCTTTAGGCCCACGGTGAAAGGCAAGCTGGACATTGGTGGAAGAAAAGAAATTCAGATGGATAGAGGAAAGGGACCTCCCAACAAGAAGAGCCCAGGCCAGACAGTGGAAATGGGGGAGTGGCCTGCTCTGGGAGCAGCCAGCCCTCCATGGGACCCACACAGCACTTCCCAAACTGTTTCTCGGGACAGCTGTCCCATGAAATGCTCCTCACAAAAACGTGTTCTATGACCAAAGAAACGTGGGCAATACATAATCACACCCTGCCTTGAAGAGTCACGATAAACATTAGTATGTTCAAAGCTCTGAGAAATCCTACAGAAATGTTTGAAACATTACGTTTGTTCCAACTAATCAGATCATAGGAACACCACCACTTTTTGTTGCTAGCCCTGTTAACCTGTGGAAGATCCCTCGGGCTGGTCTGCAGGGATTGTCCCAGAGCTCATAAGGAGGAAGTGAGCAGAGAAAGGATGGCAGTGAAGATGTGATGAGCCCTGAGTTGTGTTAAGGAATTTGAACTTTTCATCTGGGGAGTAATAGGATCCAGTCTAGCTCCAGAAAGCCACACGGGGGCCCCTGGAAGCTGGGTTTCAGCCCTGCCTTATTTCCTTAGCTCCCCACAGGTGTATCTGTTGGTTTTGCCCCCGAATGCCCCTCAAACCATTAACTTCTGTCCATTTCCCCTGCCACTGCTGTAAAGCAAACCCCTCCAGCCTCGCACCCAGGCAACGGCAGCCGCCTCCTAAAGCAGCTCCTGGCCTCCAGTCGCTCTGCAGTCAAGCGATCTTTGAAACACAGATCAGATCTTATCACTCTCCATGGGATCCCTGGCTTCCGGGATAGTCCTCAGTTCCTTACCACACCTAAGGAGGCCATGCCCACTCTCCAGCCTCATCTCACACATAAGCCCCCATTCACTGAGCTCCAGCCGTGAGTTGCCTTTCCTTCCTGAAGCCCCTGCAGGATGCCCCACCCTTTCTGTCGCTTTAGGACCTCTGCTATTGACACATTGGGCCTCCTTGTTTGGAATGGTGCCCTGGCCATTTATTTGCCATACCCTTTGGCCACAGTGCTTTAGACAGCAGGATGTCCCCACTGGGTGACTCAACCCCCGGTCAGTGTCCCCAGCAATCCTTCTGCTCAGCCACCTCCCTGGCCACCCCCATGGATGAGGCTCCAGCATGGCCTGCCTGAGAGAAAGTCCCATTCAGACACAGAACACGAGTGAAGCAGCTACCACATCCTCTGGCCCCTGTATCCAAGACCTTTCTGAAGGGCAAGGAAGCAGGGGACGGCGGAAGGAACATAGGGTTTGCTTTTGACAGCTGTGGGTTTGAATCTCGATTCTGCTACTCATTAGCTGTGTGACTCTGGGCAGGTTGCGTAACCTCTCTGAGACCCTTTTCCTGCTCTGTAATATAAATAGTTCAGTAGTTGAGAATGTGGGCTTTGACATCTGGGTGCTTGGGTGTCAATTCCTCTTGCCACTGTATACTATCCTAGAGCTCTGAGCTTTAGTCTCATGAAAAATGGGGCTAATAATCAGTATCTCATGGACTGTTGTGACAAGTAAGATCTCCCAAGTGCTGAGCACAAGTATGAGTCATTATTATCATGGAAATCATTTGGCATTGTGTTTTGACACATTCAAGGGACTCCATAATTATGAGTTCACCACCACCCTCTCTTTTCCCAAGTCAAGCAGGATCCACCAAGTCCTGATGATATGGAGACTTCAGCTCCAGGCATCACAGACCTGGGTGTGGGTCCCAGCATACAGGCAGTGCTCATGACCCAGGAGAAATGGCTTCCTTCTCGCAGGAACATGGCTCAGTTGAAAGGACGTTTACACTTGGCAATAACCCAGTCAGGGTGGAGGAGTTCCTTTCTGAAGATTTACTCATTCATAAAAAGTTCTCCAGATACAAAACAACAGCAAAGGTATTCTCGTAACTGCAGCCTGGCAGAGTGAGTCTGAGCGATGTGGACCAGCCAGCCACACCTGGAAACGCTGTTGGCCTCTCTGGAATGGCATTTACCAGGAAGGCAGCCAGGGGTATCAGATGACAGGAACCCCCAAGGGGCATGGGATCAGTGGGGGAATAAGAAATGGCCACTTGCGGGGTAAGGGTACAGGGGACCTGAAGGCTTGAGGCGGGAGAGTAGAGTCTCCAATACAGAGTGCTGAGGATAGGGCGGTGGGGAAGGAAAGCAGGAAACAATGAGAAAAGAGGAAGTGCCCCGCTAACTTCTCTTAGCCACTCTGCATTTAGACAAGGGGTATTCCCCATGCTTCACTGAGACCAGGCCCAGTTCCTCTCAGGCTACCCTGGGCTCTCTCCCACCACCTGCCTTCAAAAATAAGGCTGCCATCAGGGCCAGGGTGGTGATGAGGCCAGGGGCAGTGGCTCACGCCTGTAATCCCAACACCTTGGGGGGCCGATGTGGGTGGATTGCTTGAGTCCAGGAGTTTGAGGAGAACCTGGGCAACACAGGGAGAACTCCATCTCTAATTTCTCTTTTTGAGACAGAGTCTTACTCTGTTGCCACGCTGGAGCGCTGGAGTGCAGTGGCACAATCTCAGCTCACTGCAGCCTCCGCCTCCCAGGTTCAAGAGATTCTCCTGCCTCAGCCTCCCGAGTAGCTGGGACTACAGGTATGCATCACCACGCCTAGCTAATTTTTGTATTTTTTAATAGAGACGGGGTTTCACCATGTTGGCCAGGATGGTCTCGATCTCTTGACCTCGTGATCCGCCCGCCTCAGCCTCCCAAAGTCTAATTTTTTTTTTAAAGGGTCCTCATGTAATGTCTGGGAAGGCTAGACTCACATGCAGGGAGGGGCCGTCCATGAGCCACAGCATGGGGCTCCATCACCAACACAGTGGTCATGGGTTTGGTTCTAGCAGAGCTTGTTCAAAGAGTATTCCAAGGTGGCTGTGCGGAAGAACCAGGTAAGACTTGGCAGACTGTCCTCTCCAGCTCCAGAGTAGAAGTTCATGGAAGAGATTCTCAACAATGCTACCAAAGGTGCTGGTGGCCCTGGAGGCATTTATGTCCCACTCACCTCAGTCATCCTAGAGAAATCCCAGGGGAAAAGTAAAGAGATGTGGAGAGAGCACGTCGTAAGTGTCGCTGCAAGTTATCAGACAAACAAGGGTTCAATTGCGTGGTCCCTTTGGGGCCCGTGAGTGCCTGCCTGGGCCTCGCCTCAGTACAGCTGGCCCCACAGCTGTAACTGTTTTTCCGTCCAAGACTCACTTTATGAAGACAAAAAGGAATCCAGACACTCTCAACTGCCTGCCCTTGCTTTCTCTGGCAAAAGACATCTTCTCCATCACCTAGCTAAATAGCCCATTTTTCTGTGACTTCTCTGCTTTAGATGTTCATTTTGGGGCCTTTTGACATCAATTCAAATCTTTGGGTAAAATATACTTCAGAAAAACAACTGTGAACCTGGGCAACATGGCAAGACCTCGTCTCTACAAAAAATAAAAAAATTAGCCAGGTGCGATGGCGCATGCCTACAGTCCCAGCTACTTGGGAGGCTGAGGTGGGAGGATCACTTGAGCCCAGAGTTCGAGGCTGCACTGAGCCATGATCGTGCCACTGCTCCAGCCTGGGTGACAAAATAAGATTCCATCTCCAAAAAAAAAAAAGAAAAGAAATGAAAAGAAAAGCAATTGTGAATAGGCTGAGTATCAAAAAGGGGACTGACTCAGCAAAAGAACATCCAGTATGGACCACGTCAGCCATTCTCCAGACGCTTCAGGCCGGGAACCCAAATCAAAGGAGGAAAGCTACACATTCAGCTGCTCAACTGCCTCAACGTGGCCAATGCGTTCACCTGAAGTGGAAATGTTTCGAGACTCAGTGAGACTCCTCTGCACCCCTCCTTCCTACCACTCGGGAATCTCAGGGGCGTCACACAGTTAGTTCAGAGCCGACTTTGAGAAAGGCCCCAGGATGTCATTCCTCACACCTTAAAGGAATTCTCCTGGTGCTAACATACTCCCAGGAGTTTCGCAGAATTCCACTAAAGCCGGGGGCTAAGATTCATCCTGTGGCCTCTTCATCCTCCCCGCAAACTCAGCCAGTATGTGCTACCCTCCTGCAAGAGACTCAACCTCCCCCACTCCAGGAGCACCTCCATGCTGACTCACCCACTCCTCGTCCTCTGCCCCATCCCCCTGCTCTCGGGTCTCCGCCGCAGCCCCCTCCGAACACTTCTGGGCCATGATGTTGTCTGTCCAGGATGCCCCTGTCTTTCTGTCGCCAGCAAAATTACACTTGGTCACGGTCCCAGCCTCAAGTTTGGCCAAAGACTCTGAAAGAAGAGATGAAGTTGAATGTCCTTTGTCCCTGTGGGGGAAACATAGTGAGGGCTGGGCCCCTTCTGGTGGGTCCCCTAGGCCTGGGTTAAACCACTGTTTCCTCCAGGCCTAGGTGTGGCCAGTGAGGCCCTAGGGGACCCAGTGGGACCCCCAAGGTATGGTGGGGAGACGTCACTCACAGGAATTGTGGGATTGGGTGGCACCCCAGGACCCAGGCTGTTGGGCCTAATGGCCCCAGGGCACTTCTGCAGGGATTTAGGAGTCAATTTCAAGGGCTGGGTCATGTCCCCATGGAGGCCAGCCCTGCCTGTCCCATGAGCTCTGGGCACAAGGAGGCCGAGAGCCCTCATGAGCCACTCAGGAACGGCAGGCCAGAGTGAGGGTTGCACTGCTCACCCAGGAAGGGACCGTCACCCCGCGTCTTCAGCCGCACTTCCGTCCCCAGCTCGAGCTCAATTGCCTCCATCTCCGACTCAGGCATCCAGAACGCCACCGTGTGGTCAGGGGTGAGGCGCTCCGTCAGCGCCAGCAGCTCTGGCTTGTTGACCAGCTGCTTCAGCGCCTCGGGCGTGAGCCTGTCAGTGTCCCCCTTGGCTTCTACCTCTGCAGGGACAGAACGCGGGAGGGTCATTATCACCGTGGTAGGAAGCACTTCCGCAGCACCCCTCAGGAGCCAGGCGAGAGCTGAGTGTTTCCAGGATCAGTCACCCGGAGGCTGGGACTCGGTGCCCGTTCTGCGAGTCCTCATCCAGGAACTCCACAGCAGAGGCGGACAGGCGTGGGCTGGGCCAGGCAGCCTGGCCAATAACTTGGGCAAGTTACATCACCTCTCTGTACCCGAAAACAGGATAAAATCGGTCCCTACCTGACAGGACCAACATGACGTATAGAGGAGATAAAGCACATGGCACAGCACCTGGCATGTGGAACCCTCAGTGGGCATTCACATGTTTTCACTATTCCCATCTTACAGATGAGAAAACCAGGGCTTAGAGAGGTTCAGTCATTAGCTCAAGGTCACACGGTGGTATAGGAGGCAGGATTCAAAGCACCCCAACACAATTCCACCTTCTCACTGAGACCCCAGTGGCCAGGCAGGGTTCTCTCCAGGCGCTCGGGGTCTCCCTGGCTGGGGTGGGGTCTGCTGGAAGCAGGAGTAAACTCTGGTAGTCCCCCTCCTCTCTGCTGGCCCTGGCAGAGTTCATGGGCTGAGGAAGGAGTCCTAAATCCAGGTGCTGGATTAGGGAAGGGGCACCCCTGGACTGTGAAGTGGGCCCAGCCTCACAGGGCTGGGTGTTCACAAGGCCACACCCCAGCACAGCAACCCCGGGGTCATCCCACAGGCTGACCGCGCCACGCCAAGCCCATCTGGCCACATCTCACTGGAGAACATCCTAGCCAACCCATGAACACGTTTCACAGAGCACATTCCATTCATGGTGTACAACCTCAGCCCACCTCTGCCAGGGATGTCTTCTGGGACTGCACAGATGGCTGCCCCCACCAGCTCCGCTCCATTCTCCTCGGTCGTCCACCCCGACACCCCTAGACAAAGCATCTCACCTTCTTTGCAAGATAACAGAAGCCATCAAGTGGGGCCCTCACTTCCCTGACACCACCTACCTGTCAACTCATTTTTTTCCTTTTTTTTTTTTTGACAGAGTCTTGCTCTGTTGCCAGGCTGGAGTGCCGTGGTGCGATCTTGGCTCATTGCAACCTCCGCCTCCTGGGTTTGAGCGATTCTCCTGTCTCAGCCTTCCAAGTAGCCAGGATTACAGGTGCACACCACCACGCCCAGCTAATTTTTATATTTTTAGTAGAGATGGGGTTTCACCATGTTGGACAGGCTGGTCTTGAACTCATGACCTCAAGTGATCCACCCGCCTCTGCCTCCCAAAGTGCTTCGGTTACAGGCGTGAGTCACCACGCCCAGCTGTCAACTTACTTCTGACCACACAAAACATCTCCTCCTTCTGTCTCAAAGAATAGAGGCCTCTCCTCCTGTCTCAAGCCAGCTCTCCTGCCTGGGCTGCAGACCCCCTCTCCTCCTGAGGACCTGTCTCTCCCTCCCCACTCCTCGACCCTTCCTCAAGGCCTTCCTGCGTTCTGGCTTTGACACCTGCTACTCCAGACCCTGTCTACCCCACCAGAGTCACTGGTGAGCTCTTTCCCTGCAAACCTCTTAGATGCTCCATATCTCAGACCTGACTAACTCTTGGGCAGTGCCTGACCCCATGCTAGCTCCGCACACCTGTTCCCTTTGGCTTTGCCAGAGTTATGACACCTTCCCCATCCCTCGGATCTTTCAGTGACTCCATCTCCTGCTCTTCCTTCTTTCTCCACCTCCTATGGCTGCAGTTTCCCACGACAGCCTGCTGGGCCCATTGCTTTTCTCCTCCTGGGTCACCTGGTCCACTTCCATAGCTTCAACACTCCCAAAGTGCTGCAGCCTAGTTCTCTCCCCAAGTTCTAGAACTGTCCACTGAGTCCTCAGAGGCCCTCTACCCAGCAGTGCTCCGGCAACTCAAACTCAGTGTGTTCCAGACAGACCTCCTCCCGGCAAACTTCTCGCTCCTCCATTCCCCTGAGCCTGGCACCCACGCCCAAGCCCTGGTATCATCACAGCTCCTTTCTCCTCTCCCTCCCTCAGTAGCTAAGCCAACACGGAGGCCACTGAGCCGCCTCTAGCTTGAGCTGCTCCAGGCTCTGCACCCCCATGGACGGGTCCTTAATCCCGGCCTTCTTTTTTTTTTTTTTTCTTGAGACAGAGTTTCTCTCCGTTGCCTAGGCTGGAGTGCAGTGGCACGATCTTGGCTCACTGCAACTTGCCTCTCGAATTCAAGTGATTCTTCTTCCCCAGGCTCCTGAATAGCTGGGACCACAGGCATGCACCAGCATGCCCGGCTAATTTTTTGTATTTTTACTAGAGATGGGGTTTCACCATGTTGGCCAGGCTGGTCTTGAACTCCTGACCTCATGATCTACCCACCTCGGCCTCCCAAAGTGTTAGGATTACAAGTGTGAGCCACGGCGCCCGGCCAATCCCAGCCTTCTTATCTCCGTCCTATGTGACCATCACAGCTTCTCCACAGGCCCCACTGGGCTCCGGGCTGTTTACCTCCCTGGGGATTTTCTTTTCTTTTTTTTTTGAGACTGAGTTTCGCTCTTGTTACCCAGGCTGGAGTGCAATGGCGCGATCTCGGCTCACCACAACCTCCGCCACCTGGGTTCAGGCAATTCTCTTGCCTCAGCCTCCTGAGTAGCTGGGACTACAGGCGTGCGCCACCATGCCCAGCTAATTTTTGTATTTTTAGTAGAGACGGGGTTTCACCATGTTGACCAGGATGGTCTCGATCTCTTGACCTTGCGATCCACCCGCCTCGGCCTCCCAAAGTGCTGGGATTACAAGCGTGAGCCACCGCGCCCGGCCTTCTCCCTGGGGATTTTCAAACACAGACCTGATCACATCACCTGCCTACTTGAAACTGCACACTACAGGGCTCCGCTGCACCCTTGGTGAGAGCTGCACTCCTCAGAGCCGCCCCTCCTGCTGCCCGCCCTGCATGGCTTCTCATACCTGGGTCAGGAATCCTGAAACTTCCAGGCCTTGGGCACCCACTGCCTCTGAAATGCCCTGCAAATGCCTGGCACAAGGCTGGCCTCTGCTTATCTTTTAGGACTCAGTACTGGCATTCCCCACTCCAAGGCATCCCCATCCCTGCCTTCCTGGGCTCAGCACCCTTCCCAGAACCCAGCCCAGGCCTGTCCTTCTCCTCTAAGAACATCTCAGGTATACAACCGGGTCTTGGTCATCCCTGGACCGCTCTGCATGTGGCACAAGGGCTGGCACATGATATAGATGCCTCATCCCACAACACACATGCCTAAAATTTTAAAAAAAGAAAAAAAATTCATGGCTGGGTGCGGTGGCTCATGTCTGTAATTCCAGCACTTTGGGAGGCCAAGGCGGGTGGATCACTTGAGGTCAGGAGTTCAAGACCAGCCTGGCCAACATGGTGAAACCCTGTCTCTACTAAAACTACAAAAATTAGCCAGGTGTGGTGGCTGATGCCTGTAATCCCAGCTGCTCAGAAGGGTAAGGCACGAGAATAGCTTGAATCCAGGAGGTGAAGATTGCAGTGAGCTGAGATTGTACCACTGCACTCCAGCCTGGGCGACAGAACGTGACTCTGCCTCAAAAAAAAAGGAAAAAGAAAAAAATCATTTGTTGAAATGTCATCACTCATGTGAAGGTAGACCTTCAGGAGGTGATAAGTCATGGCATGTGAGTGGGATGAGCGCCTTCGCAGAAGAGGCTGAGGAGAGCGCTGCCTCGCCTTCTGCCATTTGAGGACTCAGCACAAAGGCACTGTGTTCGAAGCACAAAGCCAGCCCTCACCAGACGCCCGATCTGCGGGACCCTGACTCTGGTTTCCCTACCTCCAGAACTGTAAGCAAGACGTTTTTGTTGTCAAGCAGGCGTGGTGGCACACACCTACAGTCCCAGCTATTCTGGAGGCTGGGGCAGGAGGATCACTTGAAGACTGTAGTGTCCTATGATTGAACCTGAGAACAGCCATGACTCTCCAGCCTGGGCTACACAGCAAAACCCAGCCACTAAAAATGCACAGATAAATCAAAATTTTAAAAGTTAAAACACATTTCTGTTGTTTATACATCACCCGGCCTAAGGTATTTTGTTGTACAGCACGCATGGCCTAAGACAGAACCCCAGAACCAAATGAGGATTCAGGTAGGAAAACGGAGACCACTGAGGCCTGGCCTGGGCTCTGCACAAAAGCAGGTGGAACCCAAAGCCAGGTTTGTGGGGGTTCTGTCAGACACAGGAAATGCCACGGGGTGGGAAGGCCAGCCTGGGCCCTGGGACTGAGGGGAGGGAACAGGGATCCTCAGAGTGAATGGGAGGCTGGAAGAGGCGCAGCCCCAGGGGTGGGTGGGGAAGCCTCAGGCCAGACACTTGGGCTTCCAAGCACACTGTGAAGACACTTTCCAGGGACCAGGAGGCTGAGGAGACTGCCACGTTTCGGGAGGGCCCTGAGGGAGGGAGGGAGGACAGGGGATACCTACTGTAGGAAGACATAAGGAAGCCCGTGTTCACTTTCCTGGTGGCGCTGAAGTTGGGCTCGATTTCATTTCCCTTGGCGTCGAATTGACGGCGATGGATGTGACTGGGCCGGATATACAGTACGTAGCAGCGCTCCTGGAGCCAGGCAGAGAGTGGGAGGCGGCCTCACCCACAGCACACACGCTGGGCTCTGGCTACAACCCCACTGACCTCACATCTACCCTGGATGCTGTCCTCAGTTCCCAAAGATATTCAAGCTGGGCAGATGCCCCCACCCAAATATTTATTCATTCATGCGTTCACAGGAGCACCTGCCACGCAGAATGAGCTGTGCTGGAAGTTCCTAACTGGGCAAGCCAGGGCTTCCACACGGCCAAAGACAAAAACTATATACAGAAAACCACAACTCAGCCGGGCACGGTGGCTCATGCATGTAATCCCAGCACTTTGGGGGACCAAGGTGGGTGGGTCGCTTGAGGTAAGGAGTTCGAGAACAACCTGGCCAACATGGTGAAACCCTGTCTCTATCAAAAATATAAAAAATTAGCTGGGGATGGTGGTGTATGCCCGTAATCCCAGCTGCTTGGGAGGTCGAGGCAGGAGAATCGCTTGAACCTGGGATGTGGAGGTTGTAGTAAGCCGAGATTGCACCACTGCACTCCAGCCTGGGTGACAGAGCCAGACTGTATCTCAAACAAGACAAAAACCATAACCCAAGCCAGAGGACCCCAAATACCATGAAGCAGGAATAGGCACTGCTGAGGTGGGCACTGAGAAGGAGCCCTGGGTGAGGGTAGCCACTCTGCGCCTTCCAACAGATGCAGTGCCTGGGACAAACCACTCAGTTTCCCCACCACATGGAGGTAACATGATATCTGTGGTTAAAAATATTATGAGGGTTTGGCCAGGCGCGACACCGGTGGCCCACACCTGTAATCCCAGCACTTTGGGAGGCCAAGGTGGGTGGATCATGATATCAGGAGATTGAGACCACCCTGGCCAACATGGTGAAACCTGGTCTCTACTAAAAATACAACAGATTAGCTGGGTGTGGCAGCACGTGCCTGTAATCCCAGCTACTTGGTTGG
>NW_016107334.1:471776-474970 GCF_001604975.1 Cebus imitator | reverse complement strand
GCCACCATGCCCAGCTAATGTTTTGTATTTTTAGTAGAGATGGGGTTTCACCATGTTGACCAGGATGGTCTTGATCTCTTGACCTCGTGATCCACCCGCCTCGGCCTCCCAAAGTGCTAGGATTACAGGCTTGAGCCACCGCGCCCGGCCAGGAAGAATATTAAAAGCCTGGGACAGTATACAAAATAAAAGTCAAGAGTTCCCTGTGCATGTTTGAGCCACGCAGGGTATTCAGAGGCCTTCTGAGAACCCAGGCTGGGAAAGCAAGTGGGCTCGGTTCGGGACGGGCCTTGAGCTGGCATTTGGAGTTTGGATTTTATCTAGTGGACAAGGAATCCTGAAAGGTTTCTGAGCAGCAGCGAGACCCTCAGAGATGTCGTTCTAGAAAGACATTTGTCCTGTTAGCAACAGGGCAGGGATGAGCTCTGGGGACAGCCAGAAAGCAGGGGGACAGGAGAAAGGTGTCATCAGGACAGGTTGAGGGCCCCTCTAAGGTGAGCCACCATGGACGGAGGAAGGGAAGGCGGGGAGAGGAAGAAAGGAAGGGGAGGAGCCCGGCAGGACCTGGCACTGCTTACCTGGGGAGGAGACAGTGAGGGTTCGCAGCCTGGCGGCTGGGAGGGCAAGTGCGCCATCACCAGGAATGGAACTCAGGGAGGCAAGTTTGAAGAGGGGTTGGGAACAGGGCCTGCCTGAGGGCAGCAGAGGCAAGCGAGCGCCACATCAGCATGGGGACACGGCTGGGCTCTCCCAGGCAGGCTGGCTCAGGGCTCTGATGGGTGTTCCCACCTGCTGACTGTGTGCTAAGGAGGGGAGGTGCAGCAAAATACCTCCTGACATCAAAACAGTGCTGAGCTGGGGGCCGAGGCTGCTCCTGTAGGGTACAGGAGGGACACGCAGGCTCCATGTAGCACCAGCCCCTGGTCTATTGGAGAGGGCATTTTTAGAGACCAAGGTCACTTATAGAGACCAAGGAGATAAGGTGGTCAGCACATCTAGGTGGGGCTTTTTCAAAGAGGAGTGGAAAGTCAGAACTAGTGCTCAGAAAAAAGACACAGGCTAGTACCGGATGGTGAATGACAGATGTACCCAAAGACACCTGAGATGGGGTGGCAATACAGGGCAGGATCCAGGAGGCCAGGACATCAACATGGGAATGGACGCCCAGACAGTGCCAGAGGTTACAATCAGGTGAGATCGGGGTTGAGGGCCTGGTCTACCTTCTCAGCCATGAGCCAGGCTCTCCTGGCAAGAACACAGACCCTCCCACCTGTCTGCTGCCCAACGCAGCCTTAAACCATTCTCCTTCCAGCTGGTGGTCCCATGTGGCTGTCAATCTCCTGACCTACTTCCTACTTGCTTTCTAAGCCCATCAAGAAACGAGCTAGATCCCAAGTCATGGCACTGGAGTTGGGCACAAGGAGAGGCCACAACGGGTGACAACAGTGAAGTCAGTGCCCCCTAGCTAGCACCAAAGAGGCATCCTCACCTTCCTGCCATGGGCATCCAAGATGCTATGCCGAGACACATCTATCAGCTCTCCCTCCAGCAGCACACCGTTTCCCCTGAGGATGGAAAGGAAGGAAGAGCTGGTTCTGTCAGTTCTTAGCAAGTCTCACCTGTGTCCTATTCACCCAGTCCCGAGCAGACTGGGTACTGAGCCTCCTGTCCCTCTGCTTCCTATGTAGGGGCCTCCAACCCTGCAAGGGTCCCAAAGGCTGGGGTACTGCCCAGACGCCAGGAGGAACCCTGTTGGGCTGCCCTACGATCAAGCTATGGCCTCCTCCTACAGGGCCACTGGGAGTTACTGGAACCAGAGCCTCAGTCTCATCTACAAAACGGGGAGACAAACAGCCGCCTCGCTTGGCTCCTCTGATGAGGACATAAGATCATGTATGTGAAGGTGTTTTGGAAGCTATTAAGTGCTTACTAATATCAAAGATTTTACTTTTTTATTAGGTCAAACGCCGGGGGACGTATCTAAGCTGCAATACATTATTTTCCCTTTCCACCTGTTTTTAAACATTCTCATATTAAATATCCATGTGGTCATTAACCTGAGGAAATGGTTATTGCTGAGAGGTGAAGAAACCAAAACTCGGAAGTGTGGGACTAGCTCAAGATCACACGGTCCTCACCGAGGGGAGGCAGACCCCTGGCTTCCTGACACTGGCTTTCATAAAGGCAGAACCTGAAGCCTTCCTCTTTCGCATTCACAGAAATGGGAGAAGGGTGGGGACAGCTGGAGATGACAGTGAAAGAGGGACGGGAGGGGAAGGGAAAACTCCACCGAACCTGTCTTTACCCAACCCATCCCTACCACCGGCACTTATTTTTCTAGATATTTAACTGACAAATCAAGACTGTATGTATTCAGGGTGCACAAGGTGATGATTTAAGTACATACTATGTAATGGTTACCACAAATTAATGAACACACCCACCAGACCCCATGCTGTACATTAGATCCCCAGAAATTGTTTATTCTATAACCGAAAGTTTGGGCCTTTGATCATTTCCCCACCCACACCCCCATCCACTATTCCCTGGCTATCACTGTTCACTGTTCTACTTTTCTTTTGACAGAATCTCACTCTGTGGCCCAGGCTGGAGTGCAATGGCATGATCTCCGTTCACTGCAACCTCCACCTCCCAGATGCATGCAATTCTTGTGCTTCAGCCTCCCAAATAGCTGGGATTACAGGTGCCCGCCACTACTCCCTGCTAATTTGTGTATTTTTAGTCGAGATGAGGTTTCACCAATAACCATTTCACCATTAACCGTTTCCTCGCGTTAATGATCACATGGCTATGAATGAGAACAGGAATATGAGAATGTTTAAAAACAAGTGGCAAATAATGTATTGCAGCTTAGATACCTCCCTGCACATGCGGCCTAATAAAAAAGTAAAATCAGCTGGGTGTGGTGGCTCATGCCTGTAATCCCAGCACTTTGGGAGGCTGAGGCGGGCAGATCACGAGGTCAAGAATTCCAGACCAGCCTGGCCAACATAGTGAAACCCTGTCTCAAAAAACAAACAAACAAAAATAAGTAAAATCTTTGATATTTAGTGAGCACTTAATAGCTTCCAAAACCCTTCACACACATGACCTTATGTCCTCATCAGAGGAGACAAGCGAGGCAGCTGTTTGTCTCCCCATGGGCCAGCCTTGTTTCTTTTTTTTTTTTTTTT
>NW_016107334.1:464511-471686 GCF_001604975.1 Cebus imitator | reverse complement strand
TCTCGGCTCACCGCAACCTCCGCCTCCTGGGTTCAGGCAATTCTCCTGCCTCAGCCTCCTGAGTAGCTGGGATTACAGGCACGCGCCACCATGCCCAGCTAATGTTTTGTATTTTTAGTAGAGACGGGGTTTCACCATGTTGACCAGGATGGTCTCGATCTCTTGACCTCGTGATCCACCCGCCTCGGCCTCCCAAAGTGCTGGGATTACAGGCGTGAGCCACCGCGCCCGGCCGTGGCTAGCCTTGTTGCAAACTCCTGACCTCAAGTGATCCACCGGCCTCAGCCTCCCAAAGTGTTGGGATGATGGGCGTGAGCCAAACCCTGGCCTGTTCTGCTGTTTCTGTGGTTCAACCCTTTCAGATTCCACATAGGAGATCACACAGCATTTGTCTGGCTTATTTCACTTAGCACAATTCTTTAGTGCAAGTGTAAATGGAATGGTCCATTCGGCCTCTTAACCCTGTGAGGACAGGGCCTGGCCCTCCAAATCTTCCTCACCCAGGCAGGCCCTGCTCTCCACCAGCCCTCCCGCTGTCCCCAACTGCCCTTCTGGGGAAGGCTTGAGCCTGTGCAGAGGCAGCTAAAGTTTCTAGTTATGGGGTGGGTGGAGCCGGAGGTCAGCGTGAAGCGACTCACAGCCTCGGGAGTCCCCTGTGGGGGTCGGGACCCTCTCCTAAGGGCAAGCGACAGGTGGGAAGCTTTAAGCCGATCTGTGTCCTGGGGTCGCAGGGCGGGCGCCGGGAGGGGCGGGCTAGAGGCGGAGTGGCAGCCCCGGGACCCCCGTTTTCCTCCACCCGCATCCCGCCCCCCCATCCTAGCGCGGGTTCGAGCCTGGGCAGCGGAGGCCGACCGGAGCCGCGCGCCCAGGCCTACCCCTGGTGGGCGGCGGGGTCCCAGGCCCCTGGCAGCCGCGCACTCTGCACCGCCTTGTTCCGGAGCGCGCTGTCCTGGTAGATGCGGCTCATTCTCGCGACCGCCCGGGCACTCGCCACACAGCCGGCGCGGGACAGGGGGCGCCGCACGGGAACCGTTGCGGGACACGCGGGGAAGGCAATCCAGCTGGCGGATCCGGGAAGGTCGCGGCCGGGCGCCGGGCGTTCCCGGGCGGGATTTAAAGGGGCCGAGCCCCATTCCTGGCCGCCAGGCCGCGCGGCGGGGGTGGGGCTTCCGGGGGAACCCTGGCGGGGGCTGAGCGCCAATGGGCAGCAAGGCCAGGCGTCTCTCCTGCCTCTCTCTCTTCCTCATTCCTATAGGAAGATCCCTGCCCCAGCACACGCACGAAAGGGAAACTGAGGCCCCGGGATCCTAGGAGAGAAGCTCCTCTGTAGGATCCTTCCGGGAAGAATGGGTTTCGGGAAGCAGCCACGGAGAACAGCCCTTAGGAGGATTGGGTGGTCCGCTCAGAAGCCGCCCGTTCCGCCCGCGCGCGCGCTACTGCATCCCAGGGATCCGTGACGAGGGAGCTGGGGCCTGGGGGTCAGATCAAGGACCCCTAAGTTTGAGTCCCAGCTGTGTGAGCTAGGGCAAGCCTCTCACCCTCTCTGAGCCCACGCTTCTTCCTCTGTGAAATGGGTCCCTGTCAGAGGGGTTGTAAAGTTTAACGAGCTCACCCCCTTTCTACAACGCAGCGTAGCCCTCCCTCCCTCCCTGTAGCTCCTGAAATCCTCCCGGGCCCAAAGTGCCCTTGGCCCGAGTATGTCACTGTCCGCAGGCGCATTTTCCAAGCCTGGCACAGGAGAGTCTTTGTCTCTGGGATTGTTGGGGAATCTTTGTTCTTTTGTTGGGCTTCTTCGTGCCAGGCGCGGGACAGGTGGGCCCATTCAGGGAGGCCAGGTGTACCCTTTGGGGGCGAACCAGGGCACCTGGCCCTCTTATTTTATTTTTTAATTGTTATACAGCTAGAGAAGCCTAAGTTTTGGGCCTCTCGCTTCCACGAGCCCCTATTGAGGCCGGTGTTGGAAGGCTCTCACGTGTTCACACGGGCATCTGCTTCTGTAAAATTTTGATAGGTGGCCAGGCATGGTGGCTCACGCCTGTATCCCAGCACTTTGGAAGACCTTGGCGGGTGGATCACGAGGTCAGGAGATCGAGACCATCCTGGCTAACACGGTAAAACCCCATCTCTACTAAAAATACAAATTAGCCAGGCGTGGTGGCACACGCCTGTAGTTCCAGCTACTTGGAAAACTGAGGCAGGAAAATTGCTTGAACCCGGGAGGCAGAGGTTGCGGTAAGCCGAAATTGCGCCACTGCACTCCAGCCTGGGCAACAGAGCAAGACCCCATCTCAAAAAATATATATTTTTTTCTGTAGGCAAGGCAATTTTGCTTCAACCGGAGACCACTTTTTGGCCCAGAATTCTCCTCTGCCTCATGTCAAGTGATGGTGGAGTGGATGTGAGTGAGGGGAAACTGACATGGAATACATTCAGTTTGGGTTTAGTGGAATACATTTATGAGGTCTGTCGGCTTCTCCACCTATAACTAAGGTAATGCCGGCCATCCTGGTGTAGAGATACCCTAGCTCCCTCTGTGCTAACTCATCTGGTGTAGAGCACAAAGTGGGTGCTCTACACCAGATGAGAAGGAGCAGGACTGGAGGTCACATCATAGTAGAAATGTGCCCTCCGGTGCCGAGCACTGAGACTTCGTGGCAAAGTGCCAGGAGCTGGCGTGGAGATAATTCTTTGGGCTGGGCACCGTGGCTCATGCCCGTAATCCCACACTTTGAGAGGCCATGGTGGGCAGATCACTTGAGGTTGGGAGTTCAAGACCAGCCTGGCCAGCATGGTGAAACCCTGTCTCTACCAAAAATACAAAAATTAGCCAGGTGTGGTGGTGTGCACCTGTAATCCCAGCTATTCGGGAGGCTGAAGCAGAAGAATCTCTTGAACCTGGGAGACAGAGATTGCAGTGAGCTGAGACTGCGCCACTACACTCCAGCTTGGGTGACAGAGCGAGACTCCATCTCAAAATAAATAAACAAACAAACAAACCAAAGAAAATCCTTCCAGTTATCAGACAGTGAAATTATAAGCAGAAGGGTCTCCTTAACTATAGTCAAAATCAAAGTTCTCTCAGGAGTGTCTTACCTAAAGCTGTGCTTGTAATTATAAACAAACCAACCATTTTTCTCCCTGTCTTTTGATGGGCATCGGGCAAAATAGAATGTATCAGAATTCCTGTGTAGGACACAAATGTGTAGCAGCAAAACAAACAAAATGCATTTGTGTGTGGAGTCTTAGATTTTATGCATCGGATCACATCTTAGCATATCTGACACTCTCGTCCTGACAAAGTCTGGTGGTTCCAGATGAAATAGCATGCCAATTGCCACCAAGCCAGTGAAAGAGCCTGAAGAGATCACAGACACACCACAGGGTGAAAGAAAAACAAAGGAATCGCTCAAGAGAGAAAGCATAACATGATGCCAGAATGAAGACCAAACCTATCCATCACATCACATCAATAAATGCAAATGGAGTAAGCCCAGTTTGGAAAGAAAATCTATAATATGCCTTTAGATCAGACATCTCTTTCCTCTCTATTTATTTTATTTAATTTTATTTATTTATTTTTTTTGAGACAGATTTCTTTCTCTGTCACCCAGGCTGGAGTGCAGTGGCGTGATCTTGGCTCACTGCAACCTTCACCTCCCGGATTCAAGCAATTCTCCTGCCTTAGTCTCTCAAGTAGCTAGGATTACAGGCATGCACCACCACACCTAGCTAATTTTTGTATTTTTAGTAGAGGCAGAGTTTCACCATGTTGGCCAGGCTGGTCTCGAACTCCTGACCTCAGGTGATCCACCCCCACCTCAGCCTCCCAAAGTGCTAGGATTACAGGCATGAGCCACAGCTCCCAGCCTAGATCAAACATCTCTCTCTTAATTTTTTTTCTTAAACATTCAGCCCAAAATGTCACAAACATCTCTTAACGACACATCAGAGCCTCTTGGCCTCACATTCTTCCAGGGCTTTTGACCTATCCTCACTTCTTTGTAGATACCAACTCTGGCTAGGGTCCTACTGATTTCATGTGGAAACAATCCCTCATGATGGTGATAGGGACAGTGTTACCGGTGGTAAGTGGTTCATGATAACCCTTGGCATTAAGTGGCATCAAAATTATTAAGATTTTCACCTGGAGTTAGTTGGGGGTGAGCTGTAGGTGGAGACTGAAATTGGGCAGGTAAACGGGTCTGTGGCATCTAACTGGTATAGGGGCAATGATCATTATGAGAAATGTAGAGTAGGTGAGCTTTTATTGGGCCAGGTGTGGTGGTTCATGCCTGTAATCCCAGTGCTTTGGGAGACAGAGGAGGTAAGACCACTTGAGGCCAGGAATTCAAGACCAACCCAGGCAACATAGTAAAACCCTGTTTTTACAAAAATTATTATTATTATTATTATTATTATTATTATTTTGAGATGGAGTTTCGCTCTTGTTACCCAGGCTGGAGTGCAATGGCGCGATCTCAGCTCACTGCAATCTCCGCCTCCTGGGTTCAAGCAATTCTCCTGCCTCAGCCTCCTGAGTTGCTGGGATTACAGGCACGCGCTACCATGCCCAGCTAATTTTTTGTATTTTTAGTAGAGACGGGGTTTCACAATGTTGACCAGGATGGTCTCGATCTCTCGACCTCGTGATCCACCCGCCTCGGCCTCCCACAGTGCTGGGATTACAGGCTTGAGCCACCGCGCCCGGCCTTACAAAAATTATTTACTGGCCAGGCGCAGTGGCTCACGCCTGTAATCTCAGCACTTTGGTAGGCTGAGGTGGGCGGATCACCTAAGGTCGGAGTTCGAGACCAGCCTGACCGACATGGTGAAACCCTGTCTCTACTAAAAATGCAAAAATTAGCCGGACCTGGTGGCTCATGCCTATAATCCCAGCTACTCGGGAGGCTGAGGCAGGATAATTGCCTGAACCTGGGAGGCAGAGGTTGCAGTGAGCCGAGATCGTACCATTGTACTCCAGGCTGGGTAACGAGAGTGAAACTCTGTCTCAAGGGAGCAAAAAAAGAAATTTTTTGTTGTTGTTGTTGTTGCGGGAGACCAGAGCCTTATCTCTAGAAAACTATTTTGGTATCTATGAAAACTGAACACAGGCAAACCTTATGATCCAGCTATTCCACTCCCAGGTACACAACCAATAGAAAAATTTACATATGTACACGAAAAGATATAGACAAGGCCAGATTCAGTGGCTCATGCCTTCATTCCAACAGTTTTTGAGGCTGAGGTGGGAGAATCCTTTGAGCTCAGAAGTTTGAGACCAGCCTGAGTGAAATCTAGTCTTTACTAAAAGTAAAAGAAATTGGCTGGGCCTGGTAGATTGCCGCTGTAGTCCCAGCTGGTTAAGAGGCTGCGACAGGAAGATCCCTTGAGCCTGTGAAATAGAGGCTACAGTGAGCTCTACAGTTGCACCATTGCACTCCAGTCTGGGTGACAGAGCAAGACCAAATTTCAAAAAAAAAGGAGGTGGATCACTTGAGGTCAGGAGTTCGAGACCATCCTGGCCAACATGGTGAAACTCTCTACCAAAAATATAAAAAATTAGTGGGGCATGGTGGCACACACCTGTAATCCCAGCTACTCTAGAGGCTGAGGCAGGAGAATCGCTTGATCCTGGGAGGTGGAGGTTGCAGTGAGCCGAGATCATGCCACTACACTCCAGCCTGGGCCAATAGAGTGAGACTCCACCTCAAAAAAAAAAAAAAAAGATATATTCAAGAAAATTTATAGAGGCCAGGCGTGGTGGCTCGCGCCTGTAATCCCAGCACTTTGGGAGGCCGAGGCGGGCGAATCACGAGGTCAAGAGATGGAGACCATCCTGGCCAACATGGTGAAACCCCGGCTCTACTAAAAATACAAAAATTAGCTGGGCATGGTGGTGCATGCCTGTAATCCCAGCTACTTGGGAGGCTGAGGCAGGAGAATCGCTTGAACGGGAGGTGGAGAATCGCTTGAACCCGGGAGGCGGTTGCAGTGAGCTGAGATAGTGCCACGGAACTCCAGCCTAGACGACAGAGTGAGACTGTGTCTCAAAAAAAAAAAAGATAAAATAAAAATAATTAATTTAATTTAATTGTTTAAAAAAGAAATATTTGAATGTGAAATGACATGTATGTGAGTATTGTTTGAAATAGCAAAATACTAGAAACAACCTAAATTTCCATCAATAGGGGACTGGCTAAGTAAATAACAAAATATCAATTCAAAGAGATGCTATGCAACTATAAAAAAGAATGAAGCATGTGCATACACAGCATACATGTACGTTATGTATGTGCACACACAATATTAATTGATTTCACTTACAGGTAAGTGAAAGCAGCAAAGTACAGTACAGTGTACTCAGCAGCTACTCATTTGACTGATATTGGCCAGGCCCAGTGGCTCATGCCTGTAATCCCAGCACTTTAAGAGGCTGAGGTGGGTGGATCATCTGAAGTCAGGAGTTCAAGACCAGCCTGGGCAACATGGTGAAACCCTGTCTCTACTAAATTTATGAAAATTAGCTGGGCACGGTGGTGCGTACCTGTAATCCCAGCTACTCGGGAGGCTGAGGCAAGAGAATCACTTGAACCTGGGAGGCAGAGGTTGCAGTGAGCCGAGATCATGCCACTGCATTTCAACCTGGGCAACAAGAGCAAAACTCCCTCTCAAAAAAAAAAAATTTTTTTTTATATTAACGGAAGACTTCCTCTCTACTGAGAACTCTTAGGTGCTGAGATTCCAGCTGTCATGAGGCAGACATCCTTGTAGAGGAGAGGGGAAATGAACAAATAAAGCGACCCAGAAATGAGAGAGGTTCCGGCAGTGTAGATGCTATGAAGGAAACTCAACAAAGGAAGGGGCGGAGGGAGAATGGGTGGTCAGGAGCCAGGAATACTTCTCTAGAAGGCACCTTTTGAGTTAAGGCACTGGGACCTGCACGAGCAAAGACCAGGAGGCAAGAGAGAACGTAGAGTGTTGAGGGCACAAAGAAATAAGACTGATGGAGCACAGTGACTGTCAGGGAGTGCAGCGCAGATGAGGTCTGAGCAGCAGCCAGGGCTCAGAATGTGCATTTTATTCTAAAAACATGTTCTCAGTGCATAAAAACCTGGGGATATATATATATATGAATGCATTTATTCTTGCATGTATGAGTCTTTTTTTTTTTTTTT
>NW_016107334.1:462355-463911 GCF_001604975.1 Cebus imitator | reverse complement strand
TTTTAAGATGGAGTCTTGCTCTGTCACCCAGGCTGGACTACAATGGTGTGATCTTGGCTCACTGCAACCTCCACCTCCCAGGTTCAAGCGATTCTCCTGCCTCAGCCTCCCCGGTAGTTGGGATTACATGCATGCGCCACAACACCCAGCTTATTTTTGTATTTTTAGTACAGACAGGGTTTCTGCATGTTGGCCAGGCCGATCTTGAACTCCTGACCTCATGATCAGCCTGCCTCAGCCTCCCAAAGTGCTGGGATTACAGGCGTGGGCCTCTGTACCTGGCTTGTTTCTTTATGTACATAATATTTCTGGAGGTAGAAATAAGAAACTGATTATGTGGCTGCCTCCAGGGACCAGAGCTCCAGGGTGGGAAGGAGACTTATGTTACATTGTGTACTTTTTTATGCTGTTTAATATTTTTACCATGTACATGAATTACTTTTTCAATTAAAAACTAGTTAATTTTTTAAACTGTGAAAACATCTTAACATTCAGTCTTAGTTGTTATCAGATAAATGCAAATTAAAACATCAGGGAAATAAGATTTTTCTGGAAGGATTTAAAAACTCATAAAGCTCATCATTGATGAGGATATGAGAATATGGACTCATCTGTTATTTGTATGTTTTATTTGTCAGAATGAGCATTGGCAAACCTTTCCTGAGGATCACTTCACTGTGTTGGTATCAAAGGCCTTAATTTTTTTAGTACATCCTTGCCACAACACTTTCATGTCTATTAATTTCCCCAAAGAATCAGGAACAGGTGCAAAGATTAAGGTGCAAAGATATTCATTCCAGCAGCTTAATAATAGGAAAGTTACAGAAATAATTTAAATTCTAATACTAGTCATTTATTTAAATAAACTATGGTATATCTATGTAATAGAATTGCATGACTATATTTTAAATGCTGTTAAAGAATATTAATGGCATGCAAAAATATCATCAATTTTCTGTTGGATGAAAAACACCATCACAAAAGAGAATGTTCCATATTCCAGCTTTAGCACACACATATAGGAAGACTACAAAAAGCCTGGGCATGGTGGCTCACATTTGTAATCCCAATATTTTGGGAGGCCGAGGCAGGAGGATTGCTTAAGCCCAGGAGTTCAAGACTAGCCTGGGAAAGAGTGAGATCCCATTTCTACTTAAAAAAAAAAGACCGCAAAAATATTAGCAAAAGCTAATAAATCATAGGTGATTTTTGTTCTCTTTATTACCATACTTTTTGTAAATGACTTTTACTCTTGAACCTCAAGTGCATGTAATTAATAGACTGTAGGCTGGGCGCAGTGGCTCACGCCTGTAATCCCAGCACTATAGGCCGGGTTCGGTGGCTCACACCTGTAAACCCAGCACTGTAGGCTGAGTGTGGTGATTTACGCCTGTAATCCCAGCACTATAGGCCGGGTTCGGTGGCTCACACCTGTAAACCCAGCACTGTAGGCTGAGTGTGGTGATTTACGCCTGTAATTCCAGTACTTTGGGAGGCTAAGGTGAGCGGATCATCTGAGGTCAGAAATTCGAGACTAGCTTGGCCAACATGATGAA
>NW_016107334.1:453549-462148 GCF_001604975.1 Cebus imitator | reverse complement strand
AAAAAAAAAAAAAAAAAAAAGATTGTAATTCTGAATGAAGAACACATTATAGGCTGGGGGCAGTGGTGAATGCCCGAAACCCCAACACTCTGGGAAGTGGAGATGGGAGGGGTGCCCAGGAGGTCAAGGCTGCAGTGAGCTATGATCGATTTGTCGCACTCCAGCCAGGGCAATACAGTGAGACCCTGCCTAAAAAACTAAATATGAAATTAAAACAAATTTTTTAAGAGCACACTATGTCAGGCGCGTTGGCGCGTGCTTGTAGTTCCAGCTACTCGGGAGGCTGAGGTGGGAAGATCGCTTGAGCCCAGGAGTTCTGGGCTGTAGTGTGCTATGTCGATCAGGAGTCGACACTAAGTTCAGCATCAATATGGTGACCTCCCGGGAGCAGGGGACCACCAGGTTGCCTAAGGAGCGGTGAACCAGCCCAGATTGGAAAGAGAGCAGGTCAAAACTCCCATGCTGATCAGTAGTGGGATCACGCCTGTGCATAGCCATTGCACTCCAGCCTGGGCAACATAGTGAGACCCTGTGTCTAAAAAAATAATAATAAATAATAAAGTTAAAAAAAGAGCACACTATTGTTATTTGCCCCATGTATAATCAAGTATTTTTATAATGTAATAAATAATGATAATAAATTTTTATAATAAACTCTCATAGCTCCACCATCCAACTACAACATTACCAGTAACTCTCTATCCCCAGCCTCCCTCAACTAAAAGTAACCACCATCCTAGTTTTGTGTTTATCAGTCCCCTGCTTTTGAAAAGTTTTTTATTTTTTCAATTGTGGTAAAAGATGCATAACGAAATTTACCATCTTTACTATCTTTAAGTGTACGTTTATGTGGCATTGAATGCACTCAAATTTTTATTTTTACTTTTTTAGATACAGGGTCTCATTCTGTCACTCGGGTTGGAGTGTGATGTGATCATAGCTCACTATAATCCCATACTCCCAGGCTCAAGATGCCTCAGCCTCCCAAGTAGCTAGCATGATAGGTGCACACTATCATTCCTGGCTAATTTTTTAATTATTAAATTAAATTAATTAATTATTTTTTAGACAGAGTCTTGCTCTGTTGCCCAGGCTGGAGGACAGTGCCATGATCTCAGCTCATTGCAACCTCTGTCTCCTGGGTTCAAGCGATTCTCCTGCCTCAGTCTCCTGAGTAGCTGGGATTACAGGTGCCTGCCACCATGCCTGGCTAATTTTTATATTTTTAGTAGAGATGGGGTTTTGCAAAGTTGGCCAGGATGGCCTCGAACTCCTGACCTCAGGTTATCCACCTGTCTTAGCCTCCCAATGTACTGGGACTACAGGCATGAGCCAATGAGCCAGGCCAATTTTTAAAATTATTATTAATTTTTGAGATAGTGTCTTGCTCTGTCATCCAGACTAGAGAGCAGTGGCATGATCATGGCTCACTGCAGCATCGGCTTCCTGGGCTCAAGCAATCCTCCTGCCTCAGCCTCCTGAGTAGCTGGGACTACAGGCACGCATCACCACACCCAGCTAATTTTTTCTACTTTTTGTAAAGATGGGACTTCACTATGTTGCCCAGGCTGGTCTGCAAACCCTGGGCTCAAGTGAACCTTCCATCTTAGCCTCCCAGCTGGAGTGCAATGGCACCATCTCAGCTCACTTCAACCTCTACCTCCTGGGTTCAAGAGATTCTCCCACCTCAGCTTCCCAAGTAACTGGGACTAAAGGCACCCGCCACCACCCCTGGTTAATTTTTGTATTTTTAGTAGAGAAGGGGTTTCACCATGTCGGTCAGGCTGGTCTTGAGCTCTTGACATCAGGTGATCTGCCCGCCTTGGCCTCCCAAAATGCTGGGATTTCACGCGTGAGCCACCCCGCCCAACCAACGTGATTTCATGTAGCAAATGTTACAAATGGATTTCGGAAAGCCCTTGCTCTTCCCAAATCAGCATAACCTGACTACAATGGGATGTGGATGACTTGGCTGAGGGACGGAATGTGAGAAATGATTACTCCTCCCTGGTCCCTAATATTTGGTGCAAGTATGACAGTTTGCAAGGTAATGTTGACAGGATACGTCCCTAATGCTAGCCCTCAAAGCAGAAATATTAGGGTAGAGTTTCTCCAAGATCGTTCCCATTTAGCAATGCCTGTTTCTTTATGAGTATTGAGGAATTGTCCATTCAGATCAATATTTGCACTGGAAGCTCTAGGAAAAACCTCTGATTCTGATATTCTAATCCTCAGAGATAATTTGCTTCTTCATGGGGTAAATAAGACAAATAAAGATTTAAATACCATCAAAATGTGACCAGATGCCCAAGCAGACAGCCTGTCTGTCTGATCAGGCAGAACAATATCCAGTAATTAGAGCAGAGGAGCCGGGAGAAGGTCCCTGAATCAATGCACACAGAAATCACACTGGCCACACTGCTCTGTCAAAGGTCACACTGCTCTGTCAAAGGTCACACTGCTCTGTCCCTTACAGTCAGCCTTAAAATGTATCCTACTTTGACTATGAAGAGTATTATTTTCTAAAACTCTGTCTTGCAGATAGTTTCAGGAATGAAAAACAAAATGTAATACCAGCAGCCAGGAGTCTCAGGCACCTCTGAAATCACGACTATCCACGAATAGATCTGCGCCCAGTGTGAAGGCATCTAGTCAAAGGGAAGAGAAGTTTTAATTCATCCCTGGAAACAGGGAAGTTTTTCAGGTGCCCTGGTCAAATCAGCCGCCCTGGGTGGAGCATCACTAGAGATCCATTGAAAGAGGACACTTGGCTGGTTGAGGTGGCTTACGCCTGTAATCCCAACGCTTTGGGAGGCTGAGGCGGGTGGATCACCTGAGGTCAGGAGTTCGAGGCCAGTCTGGCCAACATGGCAAAACCTCATCTCCACTAAAAATACAAAACTTAGCCATGTGTGGTGGTGCGCACTTGTAATAATACTGGCTACTCTGGAGACTGAGACAGGAGAATTGCTTGAACCTAGGAGGCAGAAATTGTAGTAAGCCAAGATCATGCCATTGTACTCCAGCCTGGGCAACAAAGCAAGACTCTATCTGAAAGACAGAAAGAAAAAGAAAAGAAAGAAAGAAGAAAGAAGGAAGGAAGGAAGGAAAGAAGGAAGGAAGGAAGAAAAGAAAAAAAGAGGGCAAAGTCAGTCTGGCATAATGGGATTACCATAGTGGGAGTTACCATCACTGACTGTGACTACCAAGGAGGTTCCTGCAGGGCAGAGAGAGACCTGCCTGGGAGGACCAGCATCATTATGTCCTCAGCCCTGACAATTGATTGTCACTCCAGGGGCTCTAATGGTTCTAGAATAGACATACCTAGAAAAACAAGTGCAGCAGGAAAATTCAAGATCGGATTGACAGACAGGACTCCCAGAGGGGAACTTGCCCAGTTGGATTATTTCATAAAACTACAATAATTAAACCATGGTACTTCATGGACAGATCCGTGGACCAGCAGGAAAAGCAAGAGGCTGCTCTGTCTACGGAGTAGCCATTCTTTTATTCCTTTACTTTCCTAATAGACTTGCTTCCACCTAAAATAAAAATAAAAAGCCAAGAAATATTTGCAAGTAGAGTATCCGTATCTTTTTTAAAAAAGATATTACAAAGATGGCATTTCAAATAAACTTTCAGAGGTCTAGCTAGTTCTGAATATAATGACCAATTGGGAAATATGAAAAGCTGTTATGATTAGTAAGCGAAAGATCAATGCATCGATACAAAAATGACTTTGCGGTTACCCACAGGCACATCGTGGAGTGTCTGAGTGAGGATAGACCTGCACGGGCTCATGGGTCCCTGAGATCCGTGTGCTCTCTGACCCTGCTACTGCGTCCTGCCTGTCAGGATCTTCCTCACACATGATGATTCTCTTTCAGAGCTTCATTCTCTTTCCTGCACATGCGGAAGGACTCCAGTCCATCAGACAAGTTTACGTGTATCAGTCTTCAAGTCTGAATGCAGAGAAATTGAAGCCCTTGTGCACTGTTGGTGGGAATGTAAAATGGTACAGCTACTATAGAACACAGTATGGCAGTTTCTCAAAAATTAAAAATAGAACCACCATATGTCCAGCAATTCTACTTTTGTGTATATATCCAAGAGAACTGAAAGTAGGGGCTGGAAGAGGTACGTGTCTATGCACGTTCATGGTGGGCATTATTTGCAGTAGGCAAAACAGAGAAACAACCGAAGTATCCACTAAGGGATAAATGGATAAACAGAGGCGGTATACACGGCAGAATGGAGTATCATCAGCTTTACGAAGGACACTCTGACACGTGCTACAACATGGATGAACCTAGAGGACATTATGCAAAGTGAGAAATAAGCCAGTTGCAAAAGGATAAATACTGTATGATTCCACTTACATAAGGTCCTTAGGGTAGTCAAATTGACAGAAACAGAAAGCGGAATAGTGGTTGCCAGGGCAGGGGAAGGAAAGGGGAGGATATTGTTTAATAGGCACAGAGTTTCCATTTTGCAAGATGAAATGGGTTCCATGGACGGATGGTGGTGATGGTTGTACAACAATGTGAATGGGCAGGGCATGGTGGCTCACACCTGTAATCCCAACACTTTGGGAGGCCAAGGCAGGAGGATCACTTGAGTCTACGAGTTTGAGACCAGCCTGGGCAACATAGTGAGACCTCATCTCTTTAAAAAAAAAAGTTTTAAAATTTAATGCAGCTGACCCTTGAACAATGTGAGGGCCTGGTGGATTGACACCCCCTTTCCCCAATGCAGCAAAAAATCTGTATATAACGCTTGACTCTCCAAATACTTAACTACTTTTTTTTTAGTTGGAACAGCAGAAATTACTAATAGCCTACTGCTGACTGGAAGCCTTAGAATGGCATAAACATTTGACCAACATATTTTATATGTCCTGTGTGTTATATGATGTATTCTTACGATAATGTAAGCTAGAGAAAAGAAAATGTTTTAGGAAAATCATCAGGAAGAGAAAATATATTTACTGTTTATTAAGCAAATCATCAAGGTCTTCGTTCTTGTCATCTTGACATTGATTAGGCCAAGGAGGAGGAAGGGAGCGCTGGTCTTGCCGTCTCGGGTGGCAGAAGTGGAAGAGGTGGAGGAGGGGGAGGGGAGGCGGGACAGGCAGTCACACTCAGTGCAACTTTGCAGATATTCATCAGAATTTCTGTCTGACTTTTTTATTTCTCTAAAAATGTTCCCATATGGTACCTATCCTTCTTCCATCATTTGCTTTAGCTTCAGTGCCTGCATCATAGAAGGGTCCATGCCATAAAGGAAGTCAAGGCAGTCTTAAGCAGTCGAAACCCTTCTGCCAGATTGTCTAATGTCAATTCGTTTTCTGGCACTGCTGCTTCAGCGTCATCCTCCTCATTGTCTGGGAGCACTCATCTCCATCAAGTCGTCTTGAACCAGTAGCTGATGTTTGTGGCTTTGTCTTGCTCCTAAGCGTTGGTGGTCTTCCAGAGCACTACCCTACCTTTTGAGCTCCAGTGCCCGCCCGGCTACTCCCGACTGCAGGCAGAGGCCTCTGCTGGCCTCTGTTTGGTACAAGCAGGGGAGGAAAGCAGGGAGCCAGACCCTTGTACCTGCTGTGATGCCGAAATCAGCCACCTTCACTGTGCCCTGGAGCTTCCTCTGTTCCTATTCTACCATCTCCAAGCTCAGAGTCCACAGCCTTGTCTTCACTTTCATTTTTTCCAGAATCCAGGCTAGTAGTCTTGTAGAAAGACTCTCTATCATATTTTTGATCCTCAAGGATGGCTTGAGGCCAGAAATTCGAGATCAGCCTTGGCAGCATAGCTAGACCCTGTCTCTATAAAACATTTTTAAAAAATTAGCTGGGGCTGGGCGTGGTGGTTCAAGCTTGTAATCCCAGCACTGTGGGAGGCAGAGGCAGGAGAGTCACTTGAGGCCACAAGTTTGAGACCAGCCTGGCCAACATGCAGAAACTCTGTCTTTACTGAAAATACAAAAAAGGTCAGATGTGGTGGCTCACACCTGTAATCCCAGCACTTTGGGGGGCCGAGATGGCATATCACCTGAGGTCAGGCGTTCAAGACCAGCCTAACTAACATGGAGAAGCCCCATCTCTACTAAAAAGACAAAATTAGTCGTGTGTGGTGGTGCGCTCTTGGAATCCCAGCTATTTGGGAGGTTGAGGCGGGAGAATCACTTGAACTCAGGAAGTGGAGGTTGTGGTGAGCCAAGATCACGCCATTGCACTCCAGCCTGGGCAACAAGAGTGAAACTGCATCTCAAAAATAAAGAAAGAAGAAAGAAAGGAAGGAAGGAAGGGAGGGAGGGAGGGAGGGAGGAAGGAAGGAAGGAAGGAAGGAAGGAAGGAAGGAAGGAAGGAAGGAAGGAAGAAAGGAAGAAAAAAATAGCCAGGCATGGTGGTGGGTGCCTGTAGTCCCAGCTACATGGGAGGTTGAACCACGAGAAGTGCTTGAACCCGGGAGTTCAAGGCTATTGTGAGTGGTGATTGTGCCACCACACTCCAGCCCGAGCAACAGAGAGAGACATGTCTCTAAAATCTAAAAAAAAAAGGAAAGAATTAATTAAATAATTAAACAATTTAATTGTTTAAAAAATTAAATAAATTTAAATTTTTAAAAATAAAACATAATTTAATAACTGTAAAAATACATTTTGTGCATGTGCAGTCACTTGTTAAATCATTCTGTTATCACAACACATTTGTTTCCCCACTTTCATCTTTCTAAATGTAGCAGGGTCTTAAAATGCAGCTCAACTATATCTGGGATGTAAAGAAAAAATGTAGTTCTTTTATTTTTTCTGGTCTTCCCAAGTTTTCTTTTCTGGTTAGTGTGGCTGGAAGAAAAGTTACCTTGAAAACTTAGTCTTATTCAATAATCCTTATGCACAGGTCTCAGTCTTTCTAAGAAAATAGCTGGTCTTCTACTAATGTCCCAAGTGACTTCTGGGAGTATTAGGGGCAGCACGGTGGCTGCTGAGATCCCAGGGGCAGGAGTGGGAGGGACGCAGAGGGGTCTTTGGCCTTGGGTTTGCTCAGGCCTCTTCTGAACCCAGGGTCATCCCCTCTGGCAACTTCATAGGCCACCCTAGCGACATCAGGATCTCACTCACCCCTGGGGTTCTACAGAAGTTCAGGAAGGCGGAAGGGCAGATCCTTGCTCTGCCTGCTCACACTGTGCCTGAATTTGATGAGACTGTGCCTCAGGGAGTTACAGGGCTTCCTCCGAGGCAGCCTCCTTCGGGGGCTCCAAGCAGAAGAGAGGCAAAGCCCCCTCACCATGGGTATCATTTAGTTACGGGCGTTGCTGACTCTGGTTGCGTTTTTGCCTGAATCCCTCTCTTCCTTCGCTGCTTTATTTATTTATTTTTTGAGATGGAGTCTTGCTCTGTTGCCCAGGCTGGAGTGCAGTGGTGCAATCTCGGTTCACTGCAACCTCCGCCTCCTGGGTTCAAGCTAGTCTTGTTCCTCAGCCTCCCGAGTAGCTGGGATTACAGGCGCACAGCCAGGCTCGGCTGATTTTTGCATTTTTAGTAGAGACATGGTTTCACCATGTTGACCAGGCTGGTCTCGAACTCCTCATCTGGTGATCTGCCCGCCTCAGCCTCCCAAAGTGCTGGGAGTGAGCCACCACGCCCGGCCCTTAGCTGCTTTCTTCTTCCCACTTTCCCCGTGGCCTGAAATAGGCAGGCTTCCACCTTGCTCTGCCCCACACATCCCTCCAGCGAGGTGGCAAGCCTTGAGGTCCACCATCTAGGCTGAAAGGGGTCTTTTCCACTTAGGGGACAATTCTACAGGCTAAGTAAGTCCTCTGGGCTTCGTTGTTGAAATGCTAAAGGATATCTGTGCCTAGGACCAAAAGAAAATAATTTAGAAGATCTCTTAAGATACACATCCATTTTGCAAGGCTAATGTCTTACTGCATAATCTATTTTGAATGTCAGAACTAGATATTAATTCCTTTTTCTCTCCCCACACTTTCTATACTTTTGCATTTCACCACAACTAGCGCCATCAGTTGTAAGATGCACTGTTATTTTAGGTACTCCTAAGAAAGAAAAACAAACTGCCAATTAAATTGTGAACAATGTGTTCTTATTTAGAATTTTGGTTTACACTCATTCAAAAAGCTCTTTTTAGACTTATTTAGACATATATTTTTATCATATGTCATCTTGTGCATATGTAAAAAGGAAAACCTGAGTGAAATAAGTTGGAAGGTATTTCTCTGACTTCTTTACAGAAGAGACTGATGAAGAGACTGATTCCTCTGAACACCTTTTCAACTCAAAGTCAATAATGACTGTATCTTTCTATACAGCATTGCTGCCTGTGCGTTCAGAGAGCTGATAGAGGATCTCTTCATCCAGTGCTCTACCACTGCCTCTGGGATTGCCTTCCCAACTGTTGACACTCATTCTGCAAGTTTCTTTTTCTTCTTTTTTTTATTTTTGTTGTTGTTTAAGAAAGAGTCTTGCCGGGCACGGTGGCTCAAGCCTGTAATCCCAGCACTTTGGGAGGCCGAGGCGGGTGGATCACGAGGTCAAGAGATCGAGACCATCCTGGTCAACATGGTGAAACCCCGTCTCTACTAAA
>NW_016107334.1:450611-452639 GCF_001604975.1 Cebus imitator | reverse complement strand
AAAAAAAAAAAAAAAAAAAAAAAAGAAGGTTTTCGGGCCAAGTTTTCATATATGCAAACAATGACAACCATATCATAACTACTGCCTGGCCAACAGCTCTTGTCAGCAAACGTTGATTATAGGGACACATCCTAATTTCAAAGAAATAATGAATTCTAGTATTTCTCCTTCCCACACCTCTTCTGCCCCTAGGCAGCTGAATGCTTCAAGACACACAGAGAAGGTCATGTACTCGGAAAGGCTCTTTGATACTTTCTAAGATATTAATCCTATTACACAAATAGTGCTGGAAAGGAAATCTTTGAATATAAAACTTTGACTACAATTCTGCTATTTCTTCAGATAGAGTCCTAGAAGAGAGAATTTAGATACTTAAAAATAAGTCTCTCATTTTCTTTCTTTCTTTCTTCCTTTATCTCTCTCTCTCTCTCTTTCTTTCTTTCTTTCTTTCCTTCTTTCCTATTTTTTTTGAGACAGGGCCTGGATCAGTGGCCCAGACCAGACTGCAGTGGTGTGATCTCAGCTCACTACAACCTCCGCCTCCCAGGCTCAAGCAATCCTCCCACCTCAGCCTCCCAAGCACCAGGACTACAGGCACATGCCACCACATCTGGCTAATTTTTGTATTTTTTGTAGAGATGGGGTTTTGCCATGTTGGCTAAGCTGGTCTCAAACTCCTGAGCTCAAGCAATCCACCTGCCTCTGCCTCCCAAAGTGCTGGGATTACAGGCATGAGCTGCTGTGCCCAGCCTATTCTTTTCATGAATACAAATCATAGTCTTTGGATCAGATGTGAGGTAGGCACATAGATCCACATAGACACACACAGACACACACACATGCACACACACACACACACAGACACACAGACACACAGACACTGGCAACACCGGAAAACAGAGTGCTCTCAGTAGACCATAAATGCTCAGGAACCCCTAAAAGGCAAAAAGAGAATGAGGCCAGACTCCAGGAGGAAACCACAGCCTAACCACATGCAAGAACAGATTGCCAAGAGCATCTTGGGGGCCCTAAGCTCGGAGATGGTAGATACAGGGAAGAGAAGGAAGCTCCGGGGCACTGTGAAAGTGGCTAATTCAGGCATCACAGCAGGAACAAGGGTCTGGCTCCCTGCTTTCCTCCCCTGCTTGTACCAAACAGAGGGCAACAGAGGCCTCTGCCTGCAGTCAGGAGTACCTGAGCCCAAAAGGTGGAGTAGTGCTCTGGAAGACCATCAACCCTTAGGAGCAAGAAAAAGCCACAAACATCAGCTACTGGTTCAACCCACCCAGCGGAGTATCCCATTCCTCTACCAGGATAATTGGATTCAGGATGTAGCAAGCAGTCACAGTGTCACACCCTGGCCACATTACTTAGGAATGTTTAACAGATCATAAGAAACCTGACTAATAGTGACTCAGACAAAAAAGACATTTAATGAAATCACATCACGAGATGTTCAGAGATAGGTGGGTTCAGGCTCAGTGCTTCTGACTCAAGGAAGCTACACAGGAAAGACTTTCACTGGCTTCCACTTAGATCTCATTGGCCAGAACTTTGTCACATATCAGCCCTGTTGTAAGAGAGGCTGGAAAAAAACGGAATTGGAATTACAACAAATCATTTAGAACAATCATGATTTGTTACCTGAGCTGGCTGAACATGCGATTGCCCAAACTCAATTAACTTTCTGCTTGTTAGGAAGTAAGAAGTGAGAATTTGCCCATCATCAAGGTCTTCTGTGAAAGCTAACAGGGCTCTCAAATATAAAAAGACAGTCACGCTGGGCTTGGTGGCTCATGCCTGTAATCCCAGCATTTTGAGAGGCCAAAGTGGGTGGATCACGAGGTCAGGAGTTTGAGAACAGCATGGCCAAGACGGTAAAACCCCATCTCTACTAAAAATACAAAAATTAGCCAGCCATGGTGGCACTGGCCTGTAATCCCATCCCAACTACTCAGGAGGCTGAGGCAGGAGAATTGCTTCAGCCTGGGAAGCAGAGGTTGCAGTGAGCCGAGATTGAACTCCAGC
>NW_016107334.1:442640-450257 GCF_001604975.1 Cebus imitator | reverse complement strand
AAAAAAAAAAAAAAAAAAAATTGCCAGGTGTGTTGTCACATGCCCATAGACCCAGCTACTCAGGAAGCTGAGGTGGGAAGGAGATTAAGGCTGCAGTGAGCTGTGATCACACCACTGCACTCTAGCCTGGGTGACAGAGTAAGAGCCTGTCCCCTCTGCCAAAAAACCTCAAACAAACAAGAAGAAAAGACAAAAGATAACAAGCGCTGGTGAGAAAATGAAGAAAAGGGAACTCTATACACTGTTGGTGGGAAAAAGTACAGCCATTATGAAACCTGGGGTGGAGGTTCCTCAAAACATGAAAAATTGGGCTACCATATGATCCAGCAATCGTACTACTCACTATATATCCAAAAAAAAAAAAAAAAAACACCGAAATCAGTGTGCTGAACAGATACCAGCACTCCAGCGTTTCTTGTGGCACTATTCATAATAGCCAAGACATGAAATCAGCTTAACTGCCTGTCAATGGATGAATGGTTAAAGAAAATGGCGGTATGCATACATAGTGGAATACTATTCAGCCTTTCTTTATTTATTTTTTATTATTTTATGAGATAGGGTCTCACTCTGTCACCCAGGCTTGAGTGCAGTGGCACAAACACAGTTCACTGTAGCCTCTACCCACTGGACTCAAGCGATCCTCCCACCTCAGCCTCCCAAGGAGCTGGGACTACAGGCATGTGCTGCTATGCCCAGCTAACTTTTGTATTTTTTTGTAGACACAGGGTCTCATCATGTTGCCCAGGCTAGCCTCAAACTCCTGTGCTCAAGCAATTCGCCTTCCTTGGCCTCCCAAAGTACTGGGATTACAGGCATGCATCACTGCCCATCAGCCTTTACAGAAGGAAAGCCTGTCATTTGCAACAACTAACTTGAAAAATAATGTTTCTGCAGAAGCAAAGTCTTTCTATGTTGCTATGGATGAACTTGGAGGACATTATGTTAAGTGAAATAAGCCAGACACAGAAAGGCAAATATTGCAGGATCTCACTCGTATATGGATTGTAAAAAAAGTCAAGCTCATAGAAGCAGAGAATAGAACAGTGTTTGCCAGGGACTGGGGAGATGTCGGTCAGAGGATGCAAAACTTTAGTTAGACAGGAAATATGAGTTCAAGAGACCTATTGTGCAATGTGATGAATGTAGTTGAAAACAATGTGCTACATACTTGAAAATTGCTGAGAGTAGGTTTTAAGTGTTCCCGGTACAAATGATAAGTATGTGAGGTAGTATATACATTAATTAGCTTGATGTAGCATCCACAATGTTTACGTATCTCAAAACATCATGTTGCTCAATATAAATATGTACAATTTTGTCAATTGAAAAAACAAGAAGAAGAAAAAGACAAATTATCTATACCCAGTGACAGGGTGGTGACATCTCACAATATCACAGATAAAAGAGAAATCTTGGAGTAGGGTGTGGTGGTGTGCACCTTGTAATACAAGCTACTTGGGAGGCTGAGGTGGGAAAATCACTGAGGCCAAGAGTTCAAGACCAGCCTGGGCAGCATAGCAAAACATATATCTCTAAAAATAATATTCTTTTGAAGAAATTCTTCTTTAAGAGAGGAAAACCAGATAAACTAAAAAGGGACAGAAAATTGGATTGGCATCAGGCCTTCTTTTAGTAACATTGGATGCAAGAAGATAATGACAATGTCTGAGGGGGGAAAGCATTTTTTTTAATTTTATTTTTTATCTTTTTTTCACTCTTGTCACCCAGGCTGGAGTGCAATAGTGTGATCTTGGCCTCCCAGGTTCAAGCAATTCTTCTGCCTCAGCCTCCAGAGTAGATGGAATTACAGGCACCTGCCATCACATCTGGCTAATTTTTGTATTTTTAGTAGAGACCGTATTTCACCTTGTGGGTCAGGCTGGTCTTGAACTCCTGACCTCAGGTGATCCACCCACCTTAGCTTCCCAAGGGGGAAAAACTTTATGAGCCCAGAAATCTATCCCCATCTATACTATCCACCAAGTGGGAGAACAAAACAGGTCCATTTTAGACCTTTGAGATCTAAACCATTTTACCAGCCGAGAACCACATATGAAATAATTATTAGAGGATATACTTCAACAAGAAAAATTAGGAATTTGTGGCAGACAGACACTAAGAGGGTCCCCAGTGATCCCTGCCTCTTGGTGTTCACTCCCTTGTGTAATGCCCTCCCCATGAGTATGTGGGCCTGTGACTTGCTTTTAGCCAACAGGAGACAGCAAAAGTTTTGGCTTCTATTTTGCTAGAAAATTTTCTCCTTTGCTTGCTCAGAGGACCCAGCTGACATGTTATGGGCTACCCTATGGAGATACCCATATTGCAAGGGCCCAGAGGAAGCCTCCAGCCAACATCCAGCTAGGGACTGAGACTCTCAGGTCAACAGCCCTAAATAAACTAAACTCTGAACACTTCTCCGGTCAACCCTTCAGAGGAGAGACCAGCGCTTGACTGCAGCCCCAAGAGACCCGGAAGCAGAGGAGCCAGCTAAGCCACGCTTGCCTCCTGGCCCATGAAAACTGTCAAATAATACATGTTTCTTTGTTCATTTGTGTGATTTTTTTCCTGAGACAGAATCTCACTCTGTCACCCAGGCTGGAGTGCAGTGGTACAATCACAGCTCACTGCAACCTCTGCCTCCTGAGCTCAAGCAATCCTCCCACCTCAGCCTCCTGAGTAGCTGGAATTACAGGTGCACACCACCATGCCCAGCTAATTTTTGTATTTTTTGTAGAGACGGGGCTTTCGTCTTGTTGCCCAGGCTGGTATTGAACTCCTGAGCTCAAACGACCCACCTACCTTGGCCTCCCAAAGTGCTGGGATTACAGGAAGATGCCACAGCGCCCAGCCATATTTTGTTTTAAACCACTAAATATTGATCATTTTTAATGCAGCAATAGATAATACACAAGCAAAGAGGGAAATGTGAGATATAAGAAAGAGTGGTAGGTAAAGAAGCCAGTAAAACTTTCTGATGTTCAAGAAGGTGTCGATTAAAAACCAAACCAAACCAAACTCTGCAATGGGAATCTCTGATTATTTCAACATGGGAGGTGGGAAGAGGAGAATAAATGAAAGAGGGAAGAAAGGGAGTAAAAGATTTCTTGTTTTATTTGAAGGTATGATATAGATCCTTATTAAAATCTAGAAGCTGATATGTAACTATAGTTCTAAATATTGATTGATTGATTGAGATGGAGTCTCGCTCTGTTGCCCAGGCTGGAGTGCAATGGTGCAATCTTGGCTCACTGCAACCTCTGCCTCCCCGGTTCAAGCAATTTTCCTGCCTCAGCCTCCCGAGCAGCTGGGATTACAGGTGTGTGTCACCACACCTGGCTAATTTTTTATATTTGGTAGAGATGAGGTTTCATCATGTTGGCCAGGATGGTATCGAACTCCTGACCTCAGACCTCATGTGATCTTTCCGCCTCAGCCTCCCAAAGTTCTGTGATTACAGGCATGAGCCACCTCGCCCAGCCATTTCTAAATATTTATATAAAAATTTCAGGGTAGAGAACTTCCTGAAAAAAAATTAAATTACGGTAAAGTATTGTTTAAGAGGCATATACCCACGAAGAAGTGGAGAGTGGTGGAGAGGACAGTAGTAGGACGATAAATAGACGGATGGCTGGTAAATGCTGCAGCGCGCCCAGGAAGGCTGGTCCTAGAGCAGGAATGGAGGCAGATATACTGGAAGAAAGGATGCCATAGAAAAGGTGCATTCAAGGAGTTTTCAAAAAATGAGTTTTTGGAAATTAAAAACATGACAGTAGAAATGAAGAGTTGGAATTGAAGTGAAGGAAATCTCCCAGAAAATACAGCAAAGAGACAGAGACAAAGAGATGGAAAATAGAAGAGAAAATAGAAAATAAAATCAGGCCTGGCATTGTGGCTTACACCCGTAATCCCAGCACTTTGGGAGGCCAAGGCAGGTAGATCACCTGAGGTCAGGAGTTCGAGACCAGCATGGCCAACATGGTGAAACTCTGCCAAATATACAAAAACTAGCCAGGCATGGTGGCACACACGCCTGTAATCCCAGTTACTAAGGAGGCTGAGTTGGGAGAATTGTTTGAACCTGGGAAGTAGAGGTTGCAGTAAGTGGCGATCATGCCACTACACTCCAGCCTGGGCAACAGTGTGAGACTCCATCGCAAAAAAAAAAAAAAAAAAAAATTAGCCAGGTATAATGGCGCACACCTGTAGTCCCAGCTACTCAGGAGGCTGAAGCAGGAGAATCATTTGAACCTGGGAGGCAGAGGCTGCAGTGAGTCGAGATCGTGTCATTGCACTCCAGTCTGGGAAATAGAGCAAGAGCAAGATTTTGTCTCAAAAAGAAAAAGAAAAAAAAAACTCAACAGAAAAAGAAAAAAACATCAATACAGGAGGCCCAATGGTCAAATAATAAGTAGTCGAGAAAGAAGAAGCAGAGAAAGTGGAGGGGGGGGGGGTTATTTTCAAAGCAACTTAATTTGATTAAAATTTCCAGAATTTTTACCGTGATGTACAGCACTGCTGTGAATTGTACGTAGTTAAGAACACATTATCATTGTTTAGCTCGTGCTTTAGCTCTTTCATTTTGTTTACTTTGATTTGCTTATGTATGCATGTATGCATGTATTTATTTATATAATGAACCCTCATTTGAATCTACCACCCAGCAAGCCAATAATATCCACAGGCTTCCTGCCTTTCCCATCTCCCAGCCTCCTCCAACTAAATGTAACCATCATCCTAAGTTTAGTGTTTATCATTCCTCTAGTTTTTTGTTATTATTATTATTTTATTTTATGAGACAGGGACTCTGTCACATAGACTGGAGGGCAGTGGTGTTGATCATAGCTCACTGTAGCCTCCACCTCGTGGGCTCAAGCAATCCTCCCACCTCAGCCTCCAGAGCAGCTGGGACTACAGTTATGCACCTCCATGCACAGTTAATTTAAAAAAAAAATTGGCAGGAAGGAATCTTGCTATATTGCCCAGACTGGTCTTGAACTCATGGCTTTAAACGATCCTCCTGCCTCAGCCTTTCAAAGTGCTGGGATTACACATGTGAGACACAGCACCTGGCCCCTTTGCTTTTTAAAAATAGCATGATCGCATATCTAGGCACCTAAGCGATGAATTGCTTCCTTTCACTTGGTTTAGAATGTTTCAAAAAGCATATCACTCTGTGTCACCTGAGGCATGCTTTTCCCCTCATTACGATACCATCCAGATTCATATTTGCTGTTCTCTGCTTCTTTAATTAATTCACTTTCAAAGCTGTATAATATTCCATTGTGCAAATGTGCCAAAATTTATTTATTAATTCTCCTACCAGTTTGGGAGAATTGGGGAGGGATGTGCGCGTGTGTGTGTGTGTGTGTGTGTGTGTCTGTGTGTGTGTTTGTGTGTGAATCTGCACCAATAATGAAAGAGTGCAATCATTATCTTCTGTGGTGGAATATCAACAGATGATAACTAAAATTGAAAAATCAAGAAGTAGCAATATATGTATAATATTTTGAGATAAAGAAATACGAGAAGAATCATCAAAAGGAATAAGAGGCCTGGCACGGTGGCTCACACCTGTAATTGTAGCACTTTGAGAGGCCAAGACGGATGGATCACTGAAGATCAGGAGTTCAAGACCAGCCTGACCAACATGGCGAAACCCTGTCTCTATTAAAAATACAAAAATTAGCCAGGCATGGTGGCGCATACCTGTAATCCCAGCTACTCAAGAGGCTGAGTCAGGAGAATTGCTTGAACCTGGGAGGCAGCGGTTGCAATGAGCCGAGATCATGCTACTGCACTCCAGCCTGGGTGACAGAACGAGAAGACTCGTCTCAGACAAACAAACAAACAAAAACCTGGAATTCCCAGGTATCCTAAGTACCAATCGATAGGAAAATGAATGAATGAGCTATGGTAAATTTATACAATCAAATATATACAGCAGTCAAAATAAATGTAAGACACAACAGTATGGATGAATCATAGAAATAAAATATAAAGTGTAAAAGACCCAAAAGATTACATAGGGCATGTACCCTTTATATAAAGTTGAAAACAATGAAAACAGAAATACATATATTTTTAGGTACATATACAAATGCAACAAAAATTATATGAAGAACAGGAAGGAAATGATGAACACCAGATTCAGGATAATGCATATCTGGGAAGAAATTCAGAAGAGAGAAATGGGGGAGGGGGACATATGGTTAGAGATAAATTATTGTCAGGATTCTTGCTTCTGTTTTAGGTGATGGATTAATGGCTACTTACCACATTATTAATGCTAAGTAAATATAAAAAAGCAGGCCCCACTTGGAAAGTGTGTCATGAACTGAGGATGATGATGAACCCAAATACATGTACTGGAGGTCCACTGGGGAAAGCATAAAATGGAAAAGTGAGTTCGAACAAAACGTTAAGCACAATAAACATTAATGAAATAAATTCACCAATTTAAAGATAGAAACTAATATATTGGTTTTAAAAGAATCTATTGAGAAGAGATATGAAAGGATAGCCACAGTTACACCAAGTAAATACTAACAAAAATAAACAAAGTGGGTCAGGCACTGTGGCTCACACCTATAATCCCAGCACTTTGGGAGGCTGATACAGGCGGATCATCTGAGGTCAGGAGTTCATGACCAGCCCGGGCAACATGGTGAAACCCCATCTCTACTAAAAACACACAAAAATTAGCCGGGCCTGGTGACACATGCTTATAATCCCAGCTACTTGGGAGACTGAGGTGGAAGAATCACTTGAACCCAGGAGGTAGAGGTTGCAGTGAGCCGAGATCCCAACACTACACTCCAGCCTGGGTGACAGAGTGAGAGACTCCATCTCAAAAACAAACAAACGACAAATATATGCATATATTATATATTAGATGTGTGTGTATGTGTGTGTGTGTGTGTGTATATACACACACATACATGCATATACATATACATAAAATTCCTTTGAGGTGGAGCAGCTCAAAGGTGGCTCACACCTATAATCCCAGCACTTTGAGTACAAGAGTTCAAGACTAAGCTGGGCAACACGGCAAAACCCCTTCTCCACAAAAAAATACAAAAATTAACCCGGTGCAGTGGTGCTCGCCTGTAGTCCCAGATACGTAGGGGACTGAGGCAGGAGGCTTACCCGAACCTTGGGAGGTCAAGGGCCTGGGCAACAGAGACCCTGTCTCAAAAAAATAAAAGCAAAAACAAAAACAAACAACAACAACAAAACTCTAATTGCATTAAAAAAATAAGAAAAAAAAAACCCACCAAGTATATACATGAAAAACAGAAATTTGAGAAACAGCAGATAAAACTGTCATTATAGTGGGAGAACCTTAGAAATCACCGGATCAAGAAGACAAAAAATTAATATTCTGTTGCAAGTTTTTCTCAAGTTCAAAACAAGTGTTTCCCCTAACATTTCTGGAGTCCTTGAAAACTTCCTGCTTGGTGGGGGCCTCTTTATACTTTAACAATTTCCCAGTGCCTATGGCCAAAGGTTACCACTCAGCAATGCAACAAATCTTGCAGTGATGTGTAAATGGCTGGATTCAATATGCAAATCCAAACTTTGGGATGTTACAGTTTTTTTTTTTTTTTTTTT
>NW_016107334.1:413994-442540 GCF_001604975.1 Cebus imitator | reverse complement strand
TTTTAGTAGAGACGGGGTTTCACCATGTTGACCAGGATGGTCTCGATCTCTTGACCTCGTGATCCACCCGCCTCGGCCTCCCAAAGTGCTGGGATTACAGGCGTGAGCCACCGCACCCGGCGGGATGTTACAGTTCTAAGGGAAGAAAAATTTTTTGTCCTTTACCCTCCTAGATTCTCTGGCTGGGACCTTGCAAACTAGACTGACAGAAGACAGATTAGCAAGAGAAAAACAAATGAGTTGATTAAGTTGTGCACGTATCATGTGAAAGAAACCTCGGTGAGGAGTAACTCAAATGGGTGGTTAGAAGTTGGACTTATGTAGCATGTTAGCAAAGAGCGATAAATTTCTAGAGAAGTCACGTGACGATGGAGGTAGGTTTTAGGCTTGCCTGGGCAGCAAACTGTGGGAAGGTAAACATATGGTGGAAACTAATGGAATACGGTTTGTTTGTGCAAGTCCATCTCAGTGCCAATTTCCCCGCTATTGTGTGGCCATAAAACTTCCCTGAGAGTGGGAATTTCTGGCAGTCTTCTTTTCTCAGAAGTTTCTGCATTTAGTCAGATAAAGAAAGCTCCAGGAAGGCTTTTTTCTGCATCTGTTGATTCTCGTTTACCTCCAGCTCAAAATAATCCTTATGCCAAAGTGGCATATTTTGTGGTGGCGTATTTTGATTTCCTACACAGGGCAAGTGTCTCCTGCTTATGCACAGCACTTCTGCTCTCAATCCAAACCTGTTCTCTAACCTGAGAATCCTGAGCACTAGGAATGTCGGTACAATAAAAACCGCCCTTTATCTCCCCTTTTCCAGTAACTTGTGAATAATGCATGAAGCTTGTGGCAGAGACACATAGACAGCTGATTTATGCTCTTAGATATACAAACCTGAAAGGTGACTGCCAGCTGTCAGGAAAAACTGATTCAGAACTTCCAACCCAAAATAAATGAGGATTTGAATAGTACAATAAGAATGAGCTAAATCTATTCTTTTTGTTCATTCAGTAAGTATTCACTGAGCACCTACTATATGCCATGCACTGTTCTAGGTACTGGGGATACAACAGTGAGAAAAGCAACCATTGTATTGGAGAGTCTAGCTAATTAATTAAAATAATATTTTTACGTGTAAATACGAAAAGATGAGATAAAGCTGTCATTATTTGTATCACTCCAAGAGAAACAACTTTAAAATTCTGTAGGTTGGGCATTGTGGCTCACCCCTATAATCTCAGCACTTTGGGAGGTCAAGGCAGGTGGAGCACTTGAGCCTAGGAGTTCAAGACCAGCCTGGGCAACATGGTGAAACCCTGTCTCTACAAAAACTACAAAAATTATTCGGGCATGGTGGCACGCACCTGTGGTCTCAGCTACTTGCAAGGCTGAGGTGGGAGGATCACTTGAGTCTGGGAGGTAGAGGCTGCAGCGATGATCACACCACTACACTCCAGCCTGGGTGACAGAGTGAGATTTTGTCTCAAACAAAACAAACTCTGTAATAAGTAAAACTAGTCATGCAGCTAGATACAGGATCATATGTAGGTTAAGTATCCCTTACTTGAAACGCCTGGGTCCCATAAGTGTTTTGGATTTTGGTGGGCTTTTTTTTTTGTTCTGTATATATCTTGGGGATGGGACCCAAGGCCAAACATGAAATTCATTTATGTTTCATATATGCTTTATACACATGGCTTAAAGATCATTTTATAGAACATTTTAATTAATTTTGTGCATGAAAGAAAGTTTGTATATTGAACCATGAAAAAACAAAGGTGTCAGTCTCTCAGCCAACCACGTGAACAATCTGTGGTTACTTGGCATCAATGCTATTCCTGACTCTGAATTTTTGTTACCAATAAGCAGTCTTTTCTTATTCACACAAAAGTACTTAACAGTTAAAAAAAAAAAAAAAGACACACTATTAATACAATGAAAAAAAAAAACACATCCCCCGTAACTAGGCAGCACAGTAGCATCGCCAGAATCTGTATCAGCTGAGAAACAACAGCAACTAACAGCAGCTTTCAGTCTCCACCTACGATGCTGTGTTTTGATTAAAAGGTGCTTGTACATGGCATTTTATTTTTTAGGTGAGAAGAAACATCAGAAACAGTTAAGGGACCAGAAGGTGGGCCCTCTAGGGATAAGGAGGCACTCTGTTGGATGGCTTTTTAAAAATGTTTCCTCTGGAGTCATCTGTCTTATTAACAACAGTTCTTTGTCTTAGAAATCTCTTTGATTGTATAAACTCGCATAATTTTTTGTTCGGTTATGAACGTACGCTGCTCTAGTCTTCCAATAAGCCCGTCACATATTTTCACCATGTTGTCTCTAGTCACTTTTTCTGCACTGTTAACATCTTTTTTTTTTTTTTTTTTGAGATGAAGTTTGGCTCTTTTTGTCCAGGCTGGAACGCAACCTCTGCCTCCCAGGTTCAAGGGATTCTCCTGTAATCAGTAGCTGGGATTACAGGCACAAATCACGACGCCTGGCTAATTTCTTGTATTTTTAGTAGAGACAGGGTTTCACCATGCTGGCCACGCTGATCTCAAACTCCTGACTTCAAGTGATCCACCAGCCTCGGCCTCTGAAAGTGTTGGGATTACAGGCGTGCGCCACCGCGCTCAGCTGACATTATTTTTCTCATCACTGCAATCACAATCACCTTAATTCAGAACCACTACAGCTGTTTCACCATCAGTCAATGAATGAACAACAGGAGGCTCATGATCAGTGTTAAAAATGTCTTTGATATCCACTTCTAGGTGACACAGACTCTGAAGATGTATGTTCGGCATATGTAAGAAGGTCAGACATCATTTTTGTTCTCACTTGACATAAAAAAAGCCTTCAAAGTCACCATTTGTTCACCATCATCACTGAACACAGTCACAGGCCAGAGGTTTAGCCAGCCATGCACAGCCGTGTCTTTAGTCACTGTTTTCAGAGTTGGCAACAGCATGTACGGCATCCTTCCTGCTAAACTCCTTTTGAAAACGTTCCTTATCCACACCCCTGTTCACTGCTGCTAGCATGCTGTTCAAGAAAGTGTTTTCATATTCACTCTTCATTGATCTAAGGATATCCTGGTCACGTAGCTGAAGTGATGAAATTACATTTTGGGGAAAGTGCATGGCATAAACACTGTGTGTGTGAGTGTGTGTGTGTGTGTGTGTGTGTGTAAAGTGCATGGCATAAACACTGTGTGTGTGTGTGTGTGTGTGTGTGTGTATCTCTGTGTATGTTTAGTAGGTGATCCACCCGCCTTGGCCTCCCAAAATGAGCCACCATGCCTGGCTGAGAAACACTATTTTTGATAAGAATTGCAGCTGGAGGATGAGCAGAACAGCTGTCAAAGAATAACAAAATCTCAGGCTGGGCACAGTGGCTTTCGCCTGTAATCCCAGCACTTTGGGAGGATTACAGGATTATAGTAAAACTCCATCTCTACTAAAAATACACACAAAAAATTAGCTGGGTGTGGTGGCAGGCACCTATAATCCTAGCTGCTTGGGAGGCTGAGGCAGGAGAATTTCTTGAACCCAGGAGGCGGAGGTTGCGGTGAGCCGAGATCCCGCCACTGTTGCCTGGGAGACAAGAGCAAAAGTCTGCCTCAAAAAAAAAAAATTTTGCAATCATCCTCTAGTCCGGGTTCCCTGCAATAAGCACTAGCCATTGGTACAAAATATTTGTGGAACCAATCACAAAATGCCATTGGTGAGCCATTCCTCTTGTCACTGTTTTTTAAGAGAAAGGCTCTCAGCATGTTGCCTATGCTGGATTTGAACTGGGCTCAAGTGATTTTTCCACCTCAGCCTCTCAAGTAGCTGAGACTACATGCATACTCGGCTATGCCAAGCTTTCCATTAGCATAATAATGGACTGGTAAAAAATTCACTCCTTTGGTTGGGCGAGGTGACTCATGCCTGTAATCCCAGCACTTTGGGAGGCCAAGGCAGGCAGATTACTTGGGGTCAGGAGTTCAAGAATAGCCTGGCCAACATGGTGAAACCCCATCTGTACCAAAGATAGAAAAAAAGAATTAGCCAGGCCTAGTGGCGTGTGTTTGTAGTCCCAGCTACTAGGGAGGCTGAGGTGGGAGAATCACTTGAACCTGGGGGACAGAGGTTGCACTGAGCCGAGATGGTGCCACTGTACTCCAGCTTGGGTGACAGAGCGCAACCCTGTCTCAAAAAAAAAAAAAAAAAATTCAGGCCTTTAAAACAGTGAGGATGCAAGCTTTTGCTTCTCACAGCAAGCTTACACTTATGCATGCCTGCTGTATTAGCACATCCCAACGCAGAGATTCTGTCCTTAGCATCCTTAATTTCTGTAATGACTGTCTCATCCACTGTAGTCAGTGTGTTTCTGGTGCAATATGCCAAAACAATGATGTTTCATCCGCATTATACATTTGTGTGACATCAGATTTTTTTCTCTTTTCTTTCAACTTTCTTTCTCTCCTTCCTTCCTTCTTTCTTTCTTTTTTTAAATTTTTTAAGATAGAGTTTCACCATGTTGGCCAGGCTGGTCTTGAACTCCTGACCTCAGGTGATCTGCCCACTTCGGCCTCCCAAAGTGCTGAGATTACAGGTGTGAGCGACCGTACCCAGCCCCTTCTTTCTTTCTCTCTCTCTCTTTCTTTCTTTCTCTTCTTTCTTTTTTCTTTCCCCTTTTTCCTTCTTTCTTTCTTTCTTTTTTTGCAGTCTTGCGCTGTTGCCCAGGCTGGAATGCAATGGCACCATCTTGGCTCACTGCTGCAGCCTCAACCTCACAGGCTCAAGCGATCATCCCACTGCAGCCCCGCAAGTAGCTGAACTACAGGCGTGCACCACCATGTCCAGCTAATTTTTTTGTATTTTTTGTTGAGGCAGGGTTTCACCATGTTGGCCAGGCTGGTGTCAAACTCCTGAGGTAAGGCAATCTGCCCACCTTGGTCTCCCAAAGTGCTAGAATTACAGGCATGAGTCACCATGCCAGGCACAGATTTTCATCAGTAATTTCCTTGGCGAACTCATCAATAAATTTCTCCACTGCTTTGTGATCAGCAAATGCTTCATCACCGCAAATCCTGAAATATATAATGTCGCGTCTTTCCTTAAATTTCTGGAAGCAGCCTGTTGAATAAGCATAGTTCTCTTCAATTTTCAGTTGATTATGATAAGTTTTTTTGTTTTTTGTGTTTTTGGTTTTTTTTTGAGATGGAGTTTCACTCTGTCGCCCAGGCTGGAGTGCACTGGCAGGATCTCAGGTCACTGCAACCTCTGCCTCCTGGATTTAAGCTATTCTCCTGCCTCTGCCTTTCAAGTAGCTGGGACTACAGGTGCACACCTGTAGTCTCAGCTACATTTTCATATTTTTTTGTAGAGACAGGTTTTTTTTTTCCCTTGTATTTTAGTAGAGATTTTTTTTAAATTTTTATTTTTAGTAAAGATGGGATTTCACCATATTGGCCATGTAAGTCTCAAACTCCTGACCTCAAGTGATCCACCAGCCTTGGCCTCCCAAAGTGCTGGGATTACAGGTACAAGCCACTGCACTAGGCTGACCGTGATAGATTTTTGCTTGTTTATGGTCAGGCTGTTATGAAATGGCCTGTGTTCACTGTGACGGTGACAGATCCATTCTTTTGATACACAGTTCAGATCTTCATTTTTAGCTTTATGTGGTGTTTTTAAAATTTTTCATTAACCTCTGCTCATCACTTTCAGCATAAAACTTCAACAGCTTATCCTTCTGTTTCCTCAGGTCAGTCCAAGACCACGCTGTTCTGGAAGGTATTTCACACACACTGCTGTGCAGTTCCTCCAACAGCTGGATGTTTTCTGCTGTAGATAAACAGAAATACATCCTCCTTTTCTTATTACTGTTACCCATAGGGGGATCTGCAGGTCTTTTTTATATTTCAACAAAATATTTATACCACAGAGCAGAGAAGAAGCAAAAAATACAGTGAGCGATGCACATAGGTCCTGGCCCCATGTCAGGCACCGCAGGGAAACTGCTGTTCATGCCTCTGACCGGTGCACGTGCCATTTTATGTCCTCTCCGGCCACGCTTGGGTGGGGGAATCTGGACATGTGAGGAAAAGATTTATCACAGCTGAAGGGGGCCGGGAGGACATTTTTTGCACGGGCACACTGAAAAAACAGCATGTTGTGTGCCTGCGTTTTGATTGCAACACACGTGAGGGCAGGTGTGGAATTTTCCACTGTGGTATCATGTTGGTGCTCAAAAAGGTTCAAATTTTTTGCAGCATTTTAGATTTCCTACTTTCAGATTAGCAATGCTTGACTTGTATTAAAAATGAATAGTGGGCCAGGCAAAGTGGCTCATGCCTGTAATCCCAGCACTTTGGAAGGGTGAGGTGGGTGGATCACCTGAGGTCAGGAGTTTGAAACCAGCCTGACAAATATGGTGAAACCCCGTCTCTACTAAAAATACAAAAATTTGCTGGGTGTGGTGGTGGGCATTTTTAATCTCAGTTACTTGGGAGGCTGAGTCAGGAGAATTGCTTGAACCCAGGAGACGGAGGTTGCAGTGAGCCGAGATTGCACCATTGCACTCCAGCCTGGGTGACAAGAGTGAGACTCTATTTCAAAAAAAAGAATAGTGGGCCAGGTGCAGTGGTTCATATCTGAGATCCCCGTACTTTGGGAGGCCAAGGCCAGAGAACCACCTGAGCCCAGGAGTTCAAGACCAGCCTGGGCAATATGACAAGACCCCCATCTCTATGAAAAGAAAAAACAAATAGTTTTCTATATATCACCAGCAGCCACCGATAAAATGTAGTAGAAAGAAAAGAAAAGATACTGCTGGGTGAGGTGGCTCAAGCCTGTAATCCCAGCACTTTGGGAGGCTGAGGCGGGAGGATCACTTGAGGTCAGGAGTTGAAGACCAGCCTGGCCAACATGGTGAAACCCTATCTCTACTAAAAATACAAAAATGAGGTTGGACACAATGGCTCACACCTGTAATCCAAGCACTTTGGGACAGCGTGGTGGGGGCATCTGAGTCTAAACAGGGTGAGGGGACTGCCAAGTGCCACCTGGCGTGGGGTGAGGGGGAGGATGGTTTCATGTGGGGAAGGTGAACCTTCTGTAGAAAGGTAAGGAAGGTGTCCACATGCAGGAGGGAGGCAGCAGCCGTCAGAGGTTGCTTAACATATGAGGCAATTGATCAAATCATGTAATACATCAAAGACCACAGAGCCGAGTTTCTCGCTGTCAGAGAAGGCAGTTACAAATATGGAAAGGGGAAAGGGGGAAAGCTACAATGTACATGGTGGGGTTGGATTGGAACTGGAGGTGTTACGTGAATGACGGTTTTCAATACAGATATAAAAATGAACATAAATGTGCACACATAGAGAGATATACACTTTATCCCCTAGCTTTGCCCACTGAGAGGGCCTGAGAGAAGCAGCCCTTAGAGCTATGGACAGGCATCATTTTGAGATCTGGAAGGCAGGCAAAGAACTACTATCAGAGAGCCGTAAGCCTAACCATCCCAATGTTCCGAAGAGCTCAGGGATGTTTGAGCTGTAGCCATCCAGCGTAGACAGACCTCATTAAACACCCTGGCATGTTTTGAAAAGTTTTTTAAAAACATAGCTGGTGTAGTAGCTCATGCCTGTAATCCCAGCACTTTGGGAGGCTGAGGTGGGAGGATCACAAAATCAGGAATTCAAGACCAGCCTGGCCAATATGGTGAAAATCCATCTCTATCAAAATACAAAAATTAGGCAGGAGTGGTGGCGGGTGCCTGTAGTCCCAGCTACTCAGGAGGCTGAGGCAGGAGGATTGCTTGAAGCTGGGAGGTGGAGTTTGCAGTGAGTTGAGATCACACCACTTCATTCCAACCTGTGCAACAGAGCAAGACTGTCTCAAAAAAAAAAAAAAAAAAAAAATGTATTACCAAAAGAGATCGAGAAGAAATAGGCAATCTGAATATCGACGTATCTGTTATAGACATTGAATTTGTAATTTAAACACAAAAACAGGCTGGGTGCAGTGGCTCACACCTCTAATCCTAGCACTTCAGGAGGCTGAGGCGGGAAGATCGCTTGAGGTCAGAAGTTCAAGACCAGCCTGGGCAACATGGTGAAACACAATCTCTACAAAAAAATACAAAATTTAGCTAGGCATGGTGGTGTGCCCCTGTAGCCCCAGCTACCCGGGAGATTGAGGTGGGAGGATGGCTTGAGCCTGGGAGGCAGAGGTTATAGTGAGCAGAGATTGTGCCACTGCACTCCAGCCTGTGCATTAGAGTCAGACTTGGTCTCAAAAAAAAAAGAAAAGAAAAACCCAAAACCAAAACCAACTTATCTATCAAACACACACACACACACACACACACATGCACAAGCAAGCATGTTTACACACACATAGGGACTAACTTGTCTTAGAGGTAAATTTATAGATGTGCAAATATTTGCATTAGAAAAGAAGAAATTTTTAAAATTAACTTTCCACCTTAAGTAACTGGAAAAAGAAGGGCAAATTCAACTCAAAGAAAGCAGAGCGAAGGAAATAAGATAAGAGGAAATCAATAAAATAAGAAACAAACAAACATTAGAGAAAAATCAATGATGCCAAAAGCTGGTTCTCTGAAAAGATCAATAAAATTGATAAAGCTCAAGATAGACCAATCAAGAAAAAAGAAAGGAAGACACAAATTACCAATACGTGTTGATTTAAGTTTGTTTTACTCTTATGTTAAACTTTCACATAATTCTAGAGTTAAATGTACAAGACAAGGTATACTCCAGGAAGTACAGCTCCTATCCCACGCATTCCATCCTGTCTCCTTCATCTTCTATAGGTAATTATTTTATTTATTATTTGTAGTTTCCAAATTCTTCCATTTGTTTAGCATAAGAAAAAACATGTATGGTGAATATATCTGCAGTTGTCTTAAGGAACATGGTGTCTCTCGGGGCTCTCACGAACTGGTTTAAGAATCTTGTGAATAGAGTGATTATATTCAAATATAATCAATATATTCAAACAAAACCTTTTAGCATGCTCAAAACCACATGTAAGAGTGTGCTCAATAGATCAATTAATCTGGAGATATTTAATAAATATCTGTAGAGAATATCTAAGGGGTTCTCCCTGACCTGCCGAATGAGGATTCCATCTTTTTGTTGAGTGAGCAAAAAAGTATCTGACCATCCAAATTAGGCTCCTGTGAAAGATGTGTTCAGTTTATTTACCAAAATCCTACTTGGTATTCCAAAGGTCCTGCCAATGCAGATTCCCTTTATAATGTGGCCAGTGACGTCTGTGGCTCTGATACCATCAAAGGACAAATGCATCCCGACCGGGGGATGGAAATCCTTCCAACGTCTTTTGTTGACAGTGTCTAACTGTGTTATCTTTTGCTTTGACAAAGTGATAAACCTTAACAAAAACTCTTGATTAAAACTATAGTTACTTGTTTGTTTTATCCTAAAATAAAACACAATATCAGCCCTGATAATACAACCAGTGAATTCATGATGAAATGCAATATTATAGCTGTCCTGGGTAGCCTTCTGATGCATATTTCTACTTAGTGCTAGGTATTCATAACAATTCCTGATTTTTTTTTTTTTTTTTTTGAGATGGAGTTTCACTCTTGTTACCCAGGCTGGAGTGCAATGGCGCTATCTTGGCTCACTACAACCTCCGCTGCCTGGGTTCAGGCAATTCTCCTGCCTCAGCCTCCTGAGTAGCTGGGATTACAGGCATGCGCCACCATGCCCAGCTAATGTTTTGTATTTTTAGTAGTGACAGGGTTTCACCATGTTGACCAGGACGGTCTCGATCTCTTGACCTCGTGATCCACCCGCCTCAGCCTCCCAAAGTGCTGGGATTACAGGCTTGAGCCACCACGCCCGGCAATTCCTGATTCTAATGCAGAAACACTTATATAGCTTGATCCATGTGCTTGAGTTTATTTTCAGTGTGAAGGTGACAGTGTTCCAACAACCTACAATTCATACTTGGAAGAGGCTTTTGGCTACTAGTCCTTACTTGGCAGACAAGTTTAGTTGCTAACGTGAAAAGAAATCTCCTTTACCCATCTCCTTTATGAGACAGGTGGAAAACACGGCCCATACTGTACAAGAGTCATGGACAAGTTTTGATCAGCTTGTCTCTGGTTCAATGCTGGTTAAATGTGCAAAATTCAAACAAAAGAATTCTTGTTAGGCTGTGTATTAGTCTGTTTTCATGCCACTGATAAAGATATGTCTGAGACTGGGCAATTTACAAAAGAAAGAGATTTAATGGACTTACAGTTCCATGTGGCTGAGAAAGTCTCACAATTATGGCGGAAGGCAGGGAGAAGCAAGTCACGTTTTACATGGATGGCAGCAAGCAAAGAGAGAGCTTTTGCAGGGAAACTCCCATTTTTAAAACCATCAGATCTCAGGAGACCTACTCAGTATCACGAGAACAGCACAGGAAAGACCTGTCCCCATGATTCAATTACCTCCCACTGGGTTCCTCCCACAATACATGGGAATTGTGGGAGTTACAATTCAAGATGTGATTGGGTGGGGACACAGGCAAACCGTATCAGGCTGGATGTGGTGGCTCATCCCTGTAATCCCAGCTACTCAGGAGGCAGAGGCAGGAGAATTGTTTAAACCCAGGAGGTAGAGGTTGCAGTGAGCTGAGATTGTGCCACTGCACTCCAGCCTGGGTGACAGAGCGAGATGCCATCTCATTTAAAAACAGAATAAACTTTACATTCATCTTTCCCCTACTTCTGAATGATCAGAACTTTTCTGTTTGTTGTTTGTTGTTTCTTTTTAGTCCTGCTCCACCTATTGCTGTACACCTCTTCTATGTGTACACAATCACACATACGTTAACATGGGATATGAACCTTCATAAATGGATCTGGTTTCTGACATAAATTTAAAAATAAAGGGTTCCAAAAATTAGAAAGAAAAATGCAAAGTTAGTTCTTTCCATAGATATAAAACATGGACACACATACACGTACATATGTATGAGAAAGATTGCTATAGCAAAGTATTTTAAATTATTGTTTTATTTAGAGCTTTAAAAACCTTAATTTTAAAACATAATTACATTTTCACAGGGCAAAATTATAAGATCCAAACCTATAACACATTAATTATTTTACTAGTAACTAATAACATTTTGAGCTTGAGAAAGAATCAGTGTATTTTACAATTAGACAAAAATAGAGTTAGAATTCATGGAGCGATTGTGAAGTAGCCATAAATGCTTTTCTCTTCTCTTTTAGGCTCAAATATCTTGGAACTGATTGACAGTGTCTAGCTCTAAATTATTTGTATTGTTAGCATCATTTAACACAGTACTAGTTATTTTAAAAAGAAAGAATAAAAGTCTTAATACACCCTTAGGGAAACATTAGGGGAAATGGCTGTTTTATATGAGTAAAACAGGTTGGAGTAAAGAAAAATAGACACTTGTGAGGTATGGACAAAATTTTCCCTTTGTTTTTTAGGTGTTTTTTTTTTTTAAAAAAAAAAACAGGGTTTCACCATGTTGGTCAGGCTGGTCTTGAACTCCCAACCTCAGGTGATCCGCCCGCCTTGGCCTCCAAAGTGCTTGGATTACAGGCGTGAGCCACCACATCCGGCCTGTTTTTTAGGTTTTATAGCTAGATATGGATGCAGTTTTAAAAAAGTTTAACATATACATTTAATTTATGAAATTATTATTATTATTATTATTTTTTGAGACAGAGTTTCGCTCATGTTACCCAGGCTGGAGTGCAATGGCGCGATCTCGGCTCACTGCAACCTCCGCGTCCTGGGTTCAGGCAATTCTCCTGCCTCAGCCTCCTGAGTAGCTGGGATTACGGGCACGCGCCACCATGCCCAGCTAATTTTTTGTAGTTTTAGTAGAGACGGGATTTTACCATGTTGACCAGGATGGTCTCGATCTCTTGACCTCGTGATCCACCCGCCTTGGCCTCCCAAAGTGCTGGGATTACAGGCTTGAGCCACCGCGCCTGGCCGATGAAATTATTTTTTAATCACAGATAATATTCTGTTGAATCTCAATTATTCACAAGTCTTTGGATTAAACAGATACATTTCTAAATTCAGTATTATTTCTGTTTAAAATCCCCAAAGCATGTGACTTTTTAAAAAAGTTAAGCAAATATTAAAATATAACATATTAGTATTACTATCAATAGTTGTTAGAGAAACATTATTCTTTAAAATCTTACCCAGAAAGTTTAAGTAGAAAATTGTATAGGCCCATACGCTTTAAATATAAATGCATAATACAATACGAACTTTACAGAGAGTGCAGAGCTTAAAAATGGAGTCTTTTAAGGTAAAAGATGACAAGGGCTGGGATAAAACCATAGGAGAAAATGGTTAAAGGGGAAGTGGAGGAAGAAATCTTTGGAAGTGAAAAAGGCAAAGAACTAAGAAACCAGCATGTTGAATGTTTTATCTACATGGGTAAGAAGTCACCAAGATTAATACAGGAGAAATGAGACGGGGAGAGAGAGAGGGGGAGAGAGAGAGAAAGAGAGAGAGAGAGAATACCAGGAAGTGCTAAATATTTCAATGAATAAGGGTACTTTGAGGATGGTAGATGGTAATACAGAGGCAAAGGCAATCAGAAGTTAGCTTGTTTTTTTTTTTTTGAGACTGAGGTTCACTCTTGTTGCCCAGGCTGGAGTGCAATGGCATGATCTCGGCTCACCACAACCTCTGTCTCCCAAGTTCAAGCAATTCTCCTGCCTCAGCCTCCCGAGAGTTGGGATTACAGGCATGCACCATCACATCTGGCTAATTTTGTGTTTTTAGTAGAGAGGGGGTTTCTCCATGTTGGTCAGCCTGGTCTTAAACTCCCAACTTCAGGTGATCTGCCCATCTCAGCCCCTCAAAGGACTGGGATTACAAGTGTGAGCCACCACGCTGGCTTTTTTTTTTTTTTTTTTTAAACAGGGTTTTTCTCTTTCACCCAGGGTGGAGTGTGGTGGCACAGTCTCGGCTCACTGCAACTTCTACCTCCTGGGTTCAAGGGATTCTCCTGCCTCAGCCTTTTGAGTAGCTGGGATTATAGGCACCCACCACCACACCCAGCTAATTTTTGTATTTTTAGTAGATACTAGGATTTGCCATGTTGGCCAGGCTGTTCTCGAATTCCTTACCTCAGATGATCCACCTGCCTCAGTCTCCCAAAGTGCTGGATTACAGGCATGAGCCACCACACCTGGCCAGAAAACCCAATTTTTAAATGGACAAAGGATTTCACAGACAACTCACTGAAGGGGAAACACTCCTGGCTAGTGAGCATATGAAGGGAGGTTTGATCTCACCAGTAATGAGAATAATGCAAATCAAAGCAACAGATACCACGTCACTACAATCAGGAAGTCAGATGCTATCAAGTTCTGGCAAATATGGTGGAGAGCCCTCAGGTCCTGCTGGTGTAAGTGCAAAGTAGTGCTGTGGTCTAGAAAGAAGGCTGATGGTACACAGTGAAATGAAGAGCACACACTCCCCACGATAAAACAATCCCTGTGATTGCTACGGATACACCCTCCCTCCCCATGTCCCAAAAAACTGTCTTTCCAAGGCTCATAAGGTTTACACCAACAGTGTGTCCTAATGAGGAGCTGGAAAGAGGTCGGAGCCGTGTCTCATGCTTACAATCCTAGCACTTTGGGAGGCCAAGGCAGGAGGATCACTTGAGGCCAGGAGTTTGAGACCGGCCAGGAGTTTGAGACCAGCCTGGGTAACATTGAGAGACCCTGCCTCTGCAAAAATTAAAAAAAAATTAACTGGGTGTGGTGGTGCACATCTGTAGTCCCAGCTTCTTGGGAGGCTGAGATGGGAGGATCACTTGAGCCCAGGAGACTGCAGTGAGCCATGATCATGCCACTGCACTCCAGCCTAGAGACAGAGAGAGACCTTGTCTCAAAAATAAAATAAAATAAAAGAGGCAAATCTATAGAGCCAGAAAGTAGATTCAAGTTTGCCTAGGCCCGGAAGTAATGGGTGGGTTGGAGTAGGGGTGATGATTAAGGAGCGTGGGGTTTGGTTTTGGGGTGATGAAAACGTTCTAAAATTGGTCATGGTGATGATTACATAACAGTGGATATACTGAAAGCCACTGAATTGTATACTTAAATGAGTGAATTGTATGGCATGTGAATGATAAAGCTGTTTTAAAAATCAGTATGAAAGCAGGCTGGGCACAGTGGCTCACACCTGTAATCCCAGCATTTTGGGAGGCCAAGTCATGTGGATTACGTGAGGTCAGGAGTTCAAGACTCGCTTGGCCAACATGGTGAAATCCTGTTTCCAAAAANAAAAAATCAGTATGAAAGCAAACCACAGAATGGGAGAAGATATTTGCAACACTTATAATCAAAATAGAACTCATATTCAGAAAACATAAAGAACTTCAGGCCTAGGTCACAAGGCAAGACCCCATCCGTACGAAAAATACAAAAATTTGCCATGTGTGGTGGTGTACATGTAGTCCCAACTACATGGGAGGCTGAGGTGGTAGGACTGTTTGAACCCAAGAGGTCAAGGTGCAGTGAGACACAATTGCACCACTGCAATCCAGACTGGGTGGCAGAGCGAGACCCTATCTCAAAAAATAATAATAATAAAAATAAAGAAATTAATTTTTTTTTGAGACAGGGTCTTGCTCTGTCACTCAGGCTGGAGTGCAGTGGTACAAACTTGGCTCACTGCAGCCTCCGCCTCCCAGGTTCAAGAGATCTTCCTGCCTCAGCCTCCAGAGTAGCTGGGATTACCAGCACCTGCCACCACGCCCGGCTAATTTTTGTATTTTTTAATAGAGACAGGATTTCACCATATTGGTCAGGCTGGTCTCGAACTCCTGACCTCAGGTGATCCACCCACCTTGGCCTCCCAAAGTGCTGGGATTACAGGCATAAGCCACTGTGCCCCACCAAAAAATAAAGAACTATAAAAGTTAATAAGAAAAAATAAAGACAACCTCATAGAAAAAGAAAAAAAGCAAAAGACCTGAAAAAGTACAATCGTCCCTTGGTATCTGTCAGGGATTGGTTTCAAGACCCACGGATACCAGAATTTACGAATGCTCAAGTCCCTTATATAAAATGATGTAGTATTTGCATATAACCTACAAACTTCCTCCCACATACATTAAATTCTCTCTAGATTACTTATAATACCTAGTACAATGTAAATGCTATGTAAATAGTTGTTATACCGTATTTTTTTATTTGTATTTTTTGTTGTTGTATTGTCATTCTTCCTGTTGTTTTTTTCTGAGTATTTCTGATCTGCAGTTGGTTGGATCTGTGGATTCAGAGCATCCACTGTATTGCAAAAAGAGACTCTCTAACTGGTCAATAAGCATGTGAAAGGTACTCAGTATTGACAGTGGGGACAGAAATGTGTACAAAAGCCATGATGAGAAGTCAGAGGCCGCGCGTAGGGTTGGGGAGGTGGGGCGCACGAATGTGAGTGAGTGGGTGGCTGAGTGGGGCTGGGCACGGACCAGGGCAGAAGTTTGGCTGCCTGGGCACCACCAACAAGGATGTGCTCATCTCTGAGTTCCAGAGGCTGCTCGGCTTCCAGCTCAGCCCTGCCGATGGCGCCTTCTTCCCGGACACGACTGATTGGAACCTACAAGCTGCAATTGGCACCTACTGTGACTTTGAGAGCCCAAACATCAGTGAGCCCTCTATGTCCTTCGTTGAAGATGTCACAAAAGGAGAAGCAGAGTCAATATCCCCTGATACTTAGTTTGTAAAAACATGGTAGATCCAGAATTCTGGAACAGAGGCCTGGCTTCGAGGGGTTTAAGTAAGTCGGGGAGATCAATTTGCACAGGGGAACATGGTGATAGCGAGTATACTAGAAGCCCCTCAACATTGCAGAAGTCAGTGTCCAGATGTGCAGCTCCAGCAGAGCAGGAACGAATCAGGGACAGTGGTGAACATGACCGCTACAGGCCTCTACTACGGAGCTGTTACCGTGGAGGCGGGTGAACTTTTAGGAGTTATGCAGCCACCATCATCTTTTGAAACGCAGTTCAATGCGCTGCTGCATCCCAAGGTAGAAGGAAACTTCAATCAGTTTGCCTCTTCCCAAAAGAACCAGGAATCAGATGAAAACAACTTAAAAGACTCCGGGGTTCTGGGTTCCACCCAATCAGTGAAAACACATGCGTTCCTGCTCCTGATGAAACAGTACAAGATCAGAATAGACTCAGGATAGATTCCCGGAACTCTAAATCTGTCCCCCAGCAGCCACGCAAACAACTAATCAGTAGTGAGATTCCACCGGCCTTAGCCCTTCAGGCAGCCTTAAACATGGGCCCAGCCAGGCAAGGTGGGTCATGTTTCTAATCCCAGCACTTTGGGAAGCCAAGACAGGAGGATCACTTGCGTCCAAGAGTTCAAGACCAGCCTGGGCATATTGGGAGACCCCTATCTGTACAAAAATAAATAAATTAATTAATTAAACAGGTGTCAGCAAGAAGAAAAATTAACAGAAGACAGAAGACCTGGCTCTCGGGTAGGGGAGTAGGAAAGGGGTTCCTCTGGATTGCAGATAACATGGTCTGGACCCCCAGTTCTGAAAGAAGAAGAAGAAGTAGAAAGACTACTTTTGAGTAAGCTCATTACACATGTATGAATGCTGGGTTGCAAGAACGGTATTAAGGGTACCAAGAAGAAATCCATGCAGCAACCTTGGGTTTTGTTTATTAGGCATCAGGCTAACACATCATTAGGTCATTTGGGAAAGGGAAAAAAAGTTTAAAATGGGGGATCCCTCTTTTTAAACAAAAAGTATTTTGCCTACACATAAAAAATAAAATAAAACCACAACAAGACATCATCAGAATGGCTAAAATTAAAATTCTTAACAATATCAAGATTAACAACTAGAATTCTCTTACACAGCTGGTAGAAGGATACGATCATTTTAGAAAACTACTTTTGGTATCTATGAAAACTGAATATAGGCAAATCTTATGACCTGGCTATTCCAATAGAAGCATTTACATATGTACACCGAGAGATATAGACAAGGCCAGGTGTGGTGGCTCACACCTGTAATCCTAGCACTTTGGGAAGCCAAGTTGGGAGAAATTAGCCAGGTGTGGTTGTGCACACCTGTAGTCCCAGCTACTGGGGAGGCTGAGATGGGAGGATCAGTTGAGCCTGGGAGGTTGAGGCTGCAGTGAGCCACAAGCACGCCACTGCACTCCAGCCTTGACGACAGAGTGAGACCCTGTCTCGAAAAGAGAGAGAGAGAGAGAGAGCACAGAGCACAGAGCAGAAGATGGGCTTTCAGGTGCTGACAATGTTGTACTTCTTGACTTGAGTAGTGGTTACATGGGTGTTCGCTTTGTGATAAATCATTGAGCTAAACGTGTTTATTTTGTGTACTTTTCTGTATGCATATTTTACAATTAAGAAGGTTTGTTGTTGTTTTGAGACAGGAGTCTTGCTCTGTCGCTCAGCCTGGAGTGCAGTGGTGAGACCTCGGCTCACAGCAATCTCCATCCCCTGAGTTCAAGCGAGTCTCCTGCCTCAGCCTCCTTAGTAGCTGGGATTACAGACTCCCACCACCATGCCTGGCCGTTTTGTATTTTTAGTAGAGACAGAGTTTTGCCATGTTGGCTAGGCTAGCCTTGAACTCCTGACCTCAGATGATCTACGTGCCTCCACCTCCCAAAGTACTGGGATTACAGGCATGCACCACCATCCCCAACTAATTTTGTATTTTTTTTAGTACAGACGGGGTTTCACTACATTGGCCAGGCTGGTCTGGAACTCCTGACCTTAGGTGATCTGCCCGCCTTGTCCTCCCAAAAGTGCTGAGATTACAGGCGTGAGCCACTGCACCCAGGCACAATTAAGAAATTTTAAAAAGAAGACTAGTTACTGGCAAGGAAACATATTCCTGAAGTATTATGAAATGAAAACAGTTTACAAAACCATTTATATGGTGTGATTTCAATTTTACTATATGAATGTACATATTTATATACATTTATATAGGTTAGATGATCTGGAGTGACAACCATCCAGGTAAAATGGTAGTAATCCCTGGATACAAGCACAAGCGTTTTCATTTGTTTGGTTTTTAGTGTCTATATATTTCTGATCTTCCTGTAATAAGCCTTTATTGCTTTTCTAATAAGAAATAAAGTCATTTTGTAGTATTGACACAGGAATAAGCCAACAGATCGATAGAACAGAATAGAAAACTGAGAAAGAGATTCAATAGAGATAAGAAATTGATGTGCGATAAAGGTGGGGTTTTGAATCGATGGAGAAAGATGGGTAGTTCGATACATTTTGTTGGTTCAATTGGCTAACAGTTTGGAAGAGAAAGTTAAGCTCCATCTCATACCAGATGCTAAGAAAAGCCCCTACATTCCTTAAAAGCAAACAAAAAACTTGTATGTATTTTAAGTAAAAACATGAAAGTTTTAAAAGAAAATATAAGCAAATAGTTCCATAATCTTGGAGTGGAGAAGGCCTTTCTAAGCCTGGTAACAAGTTGGCAGGCACAAAGTAACAGATTTGACAATATAAAAATATAAATATATGTGCATGCAAAAAGTTTACAATAATAACTGTTGTAAAATACCTAGGATAAATTTAACAAAAGCAGGGGCCTGCCTATATGACAAAAGCCATACAACTTTACCAAAGGACACAAAAGAAGACTCAATATAGGGAGAGCTTGCTCAGGGCAGGAGGGCTGATTCTCAGCAATTTTGTTAGTATTTTTTAAAGGGCAGGGAAGGGAACTTAAATGTGCATGAGTATGTTAACCCTTCCGACTGAGAGACGTGCAGTAATTAAAAAGAATGCATTACTGGTGTATACTCTTCCACCTGCAGGGAGGGCCTCTCTGCCCCTTCCTCCCACGAGCTCCTAGCCTGGAGGAGGAGGAGTTGCTAAACATTGACTGGGTCCTGTTTAGCAGTGGGTGGGGTCACTGTGTTGGACACGCCCCCTGCCCGAGGCTCCCGAGGCTCCCAAGGCTGCCCCGCCCTGCTCGCCCTGTTGTTCCAGTAGCTCCCAGCCTGCCTCGGGGCAAGCCTGGCTTTGCCTCACCTGCCGTGACACTAGGAACTGCTGATCAGCTTCAAGTTTCCTTACCTTGGGGCTGGCCAGATTCCCAGGCTGGGTGCTCCAATTCAGGAGTCGGAGTCGGGAGGGGAGGCTATGTTAGACATGGCCAGGCCTGCAAGTTCAGACTGCCCAGGGCCTCCTGACCCTCAAGAAAAAGGAAGATGCACATACGCATGGCCACAGCGTGACTGCAACAGGCAATGCCCAGTCATCACTTTCTAACAAAAGATACCACAGGCCCCTTGCAGGGGCTCCCACCTGTCATCTCAGCACTCTGGGAGGCCAAGGTGGGAGGACTGCTTGAGGCCAGGAGTTCAAGACCAGCCCGGCAACATAGCAAGAGCCCATTTCTACAAAAATTGCAATAATTAGCCAGGCATGGTGGAACATTCCTGTCGTCCCAGCTGCTTGGGAGGCTGAGGTGGGAAGATCACTTGAGCACCCCGTGGTCGAGGCTGTCATGAGCTGTGACTGCACCTGTTCCCTTCAGCTTAGGCGACAGAGCAAGACCCAGTCTCAGACAACAGCAATAACAACATAAACACAAAGAACAGATTTTAAACTGCCTAGGTTCAAATCCAGGTTCCACGTTGGCTAGCTAGCTGTGTGATCATTTTTCTTTTCTATTATTTTTTATTTTTGAGACAGGGTCTCCTTTCTGTGCCCCAGAAAGGAGTGCAGTAGCTGTGCATAGGTGCAATTGTAAGGCCGGTTGCCTCGCCGGGCGCTCGGACACGCCCATCCCTCTCTGCGCCTGAAAACTACGTCACCACTCCACACTGGGCACCAAGCCTGCCGTTGAAAAAACCCCGCCAAAATTTAAAAGAAGCCCCGCCAAAAGCTGCCCAATAGCATTTTGCCCCACCCAGGTCCCACTCCCCCTGGGCAGCCCGCTCACCGGAAATCCCGCCTACCTACCAATAGCAGCTTGCCCCAACGTCCTGTTCCCTCATAACCAATCAAGACACCCTCACTCGCTATTAAAACCTCACGCCTCGGGAAGCCGTGCGGACTTCTCTGACCCTTTCCCTGGGACCCTGGAATCTCGCCCGGAGCTGAATAAATTGGCATTTAATTTTCTTATACTGGCCTCAGTTTCCTCATTTTAAACTTGGCAATAACCCTTACAGCAATCATAACGCACTACAGCCTCAAACTCCTGGCTTCAAGTGATCCTCCCAGCTTAGCCTCCTGAGTAGCTGGGACTACAGAACATGGCTCTGACAAGTGACTTACCCACTCTGTGTTTCTATTTTGTCTCTGTTAGATACTATTACACTAAAACGCTATTATAAAAGTATCTGCCTTCCAGAGCTCTTATGAGCATACCCTAAAGCATGCTTAGAACTGTGCCCGGCACAGATAACTATGTAAGTTAGTTGTTATCATCACTGCAATGCAATGGAAGAGCCTCAGAAAACCCTTCCCCAAGCAGAGCTCCACCCCATGGACTGGCTGGCCACCCTAGCACTTCTCCAGAGAACCAGGAAACTGGAGAAACCACCTTTTTTTTGAGACAAGGTGTAGCTCTGTGGCCCAGGCTGCAGGCTGGGGTGCAGTAGTGTGGTGCGATCTCAGCTCACTGCAACCTCCTCTGTGCCCCAGACTCAGGTGAGCCTCCTGCCTCAGCCTCCTGAGTAGCTGGGACAATAGGCACTCCATCACCACACCTGGCACATTTTTCTATTTTTAGTAGAGATGGGGTTTCTCCATGTTGCCCAGACTGGTCTCAAACCCCATCTGCCCGCTTCGGCCTCCCAAAGTGCTGGGATTACAGGCATGAGCCACCGCATCTGGCCTGAAGAAACCACTTTCTGCCCGCCTCCTGCTCACCAATTGCAGTCAAATGGAACCGAAATGAGATGGACGTGTCGGGGCCACATTTCGGGCTGGTTCTCAAAACCAGGCCTCTCTGGTGTGAAGCGTTTGCTCAGCTAATAATGAAAGAATTGTGCTTTGATCCTCATCTGGCTGCTGATCCCTGTACGTGGGCTCCTGGGGAACCTTTCTGGAGATTGGCAAGGGCAGCCTTCCAAGGTTGCCTGGTTCAGGGCCAAAGCCCCATCCTAGCTGTGGTCCCTTCGAAGCCCTACCTCCAACCCGCACAGGGCTGACATGGAAAGATGCTTACCATATAATAAGAAAAAGAAAAAACAATATCAGCAACAGAAAATCAGAAAGATGCTTATCGTGTGTTGTTAAGTGAAAAAGCAAAAGGTAGAACAATGTGTCTAACATAATTATTGTTTAAGTCGGGCACCATGGCTCACACCTATAATCCCAGCACTTTGGGAGGCTGAGGCAGGCAGATCACAAGGTCAAGGGATAAAGATCATCCTGGCCAATATGGTGAAATCCCATCTCTACTAAAAATACAAAAATTAGCTGGGAGTGGTGACACATGCCTGTAGTCCCAGCTACTTGGGACTCTGAGGCAGGAGAATCACTTGAACCCGGGAGGCAGAGGTTGCAGTGAGCCAAGATCGCACCACTGCACTCCAGCCTGGTGACAGAGACTGAAAATGCATTTCTGCCTAGAAGGATGTATGCTAAATACAGTCAGGTGTCCCTCAGTGTCCTCAGGGAATTGGTTCCAGGACCTCCCTGGATACCAAAATCCTCATCCTCAGATTCTCAAGTCCCTTATTTGCATATAGCCTACATACATCCCATGGTACACTTTGAATCATCTCTAGATTACTTATATCTAATACAATGTAAATGCTATGTAAATAGTTGTTATACTATATTTTGACATTTAAAAAATTATATTGTTATTTTTCTTTTTTCTCAAATATACATACATATATTGTACATATACACCTACGTTCACTGCAGCTTCCCCCTCCTGGGCTCAAGTGACCCTCCTGCCTCAGCCTCCTGAGTAACTGAGACTACAGGTGCATGCCACCATGCCCACCTATTTGATATTTTGTAGAGATGGGATCTAGCTATGTTGCCCAGGCTGGTCTCCAACTGCTGGGCTGGATTGATCCTTTCACCTCAGACCCCAAAAGTATTGGGATTATAGTCATGAGCCACTGCACCTGGCCAATTTTTTTAATTAAAGGGGAATATAACAATAAAAACGGCTAGTTAAGGATGTGTGAAAGGAAACCAGAAAGCTCGAAAAGTTTGAGAGGATAAATGAGAACATGAAACCATTTATAATGGAAAAATAATTGGGAACAATACAAACCAGAATGATGAGATATACTAAAATAATATAAAAGAATCAGCTAAGATATTAAGAGTAATAACCAGAAACAGCCAGGCACAGTGGCTCACGTCTGTAATCCCAACACTTTGTGAGGCCAAGGCGGGAGGATTGCTTGAGCCCAGGAGAGTTTGAGACCAGCTTGGGCAATATGGCAAAACCCTGTGTCTACAAAAAAATACATTAGTTGGGTAGGGTGGCATGTGCCTGTAGTCCCAGCTACTCAGGAGGCTGAAGTGGAAGAATCACTTGAGCCCAGGAGGTCGAGGCTGCAGTGAGCCATGATCCCCTGCCACTGCACTCCAGCCTGGGCAACAGAGTGAGACCCTGTCTCAAATAATAATAAAGAAAGATAAAGAAACCATTAGAAAGCATACAAGTGGGGAGCCTTACCCAGGCCTTGCAGACAGGAGGCTCTGGCTGAGGTCCTTCATCACAGGACCCTTCATGGGTCCACTGAGAGGCAGATCACAGGCCTTCTGGCAACCTGGTGGCCACCCAGCAGCCAGAGCTCCACCTTCTGGATTCTTCCAGCCTATTCAGTCACATGGGCATTTGTCTAACACTCTGAGGACTGCCTACCACGTGCTCACGTCCCTGCTCCATATACGCCTTCCCCGTTGCCTGCCCTGACCACCTCGAGGGCTTCCAGCCTCTGCATCTGCACGTTTTCAGATGAGACCTACAGTCCGGGCCCCCGAGCAAGTCACCTCACCCATGTGAGCCTCGGCTGCCATCCTACCTTAGGGAGATTCGTGGTGCAGATCAATCAGATGGTGTTTGCAGAGTGCCGGGCATATAGTAGGGCAGTTAGCAGAGGTCTAGGAAGGACGTGACAATGACTGGCACTCCGTTCTGCAACTATGTAAAACGTAGCACAGAAATTCAGGATTCCACTTGGCCCGGGTTCCGTGTGCCTGCCTCTCTGCCCTCCCGTAACGACAGACACCTCACAGCAAGCAGCAGCTGCCCTGGGCCTACAGATTAGAATGCCAGGGACTGCCCCATGCTAACCCCGGGACAGCCAAGGAGACTTCTTGTGCAGGAGAGAACCAGGTTCTGCAAACAGAGAGGTTGCCCTGAGACCAGCAATGAGCCCGCAGCAGGCCCCTCCCTCCACAGATCCTGGACCCCAGAATACAGATCCCCGGCTGAGGCTTCAGCGGGCTCTGTTGGGGCCCTGAGCTCTCTGTGGGACATGCACTTGTGGTTATCAGTTAATATTAGGGCAATGCTCCTCCCTCAATTACAGATAAACTTACAGCTGTGTCCAGCCCAGGACTGGCATTGCTGGTAAGATCAACAAAGTTTGTCTGGAAATGAGAGTACTCTTTCTCAACCTGTAATATGCGGCCGGGCATGGTGGCTCACACCTGTAATCCCAGCACTTTGGGAGGCCGAGGCAGGTGGATCACGAGGTCAGGAGATTGAGACCACCCTGGTCAACATGGTGAAACCCCGTCTCTACTAAAAATCCAAAAACTAGCTGGGCGTGGTGGTATGTGCCTGTAATCCCAGCTACTCGGGAGGCGGAGGCAGGAGAATCACTTGAACCAGGGAGTTAGAGGTTGCAGTGAGCCGAGATCACGACACTGCACTCCAGCCTGGGTGATAGAGTGAGACTCCATCTTAAAAAAAAAACAAAAACAAACAAACAAAAAAACTGTAATATGCACACAATTGTGGAGGATCTTGTAAAAATGCAGATTCTGAATCTGTAGGTCTGAGTGAAGCCTGAGTTCACATTTAAAACAAGCTCCTCACTGATGCTGCTGCTGCTGCTGCCCCAGGAATCACACTGCGACTGGCAAGCTGCTAGACAATGCCCCCATACCTACGAAATCACTAGCCTGGAAGCGACTCCAGAGACCACATTTCCTGCATCCCATTAAGGACAGTAATTCTTCCTGCAGCATGTTGGAAGGGCCTGGCACGCACCAGCTGTAAATAGATGTTAGTTGGCCTGAAATGAAATTATTTCCAGGAACAGGAAGCTCTTCTGGTAGAGGCAGCTCTCTCATGGGTAGAAAGCTCCTTCTGTTGAACCAACACAGGCTCTCTGAAAGTGCCACCCACTGGCCTTGGCACACCCCACCCTGCTCCATCCACCAGGCACTGTGGCAAACTGCCACGGTGTTTGCAAAATGTTTGCAACCTATGCAACAACCAACAAGAAGACAGAAAAGATTGACTCCAAAACACAAAAATGGCACAATCACAATAAGGGTTAACTGTCTGCAAAATGTAACATTTGTCAACCAGGCAATGGCAATGTGACTGTTATGTTGTTAGATAAAGGTTCTATTTAATTGTGGATACAGGTGCATTTTAATCCTCTTCATGTGACCTGGAGTCGGGCCTCCAAAAGGAAACGTGTCTCTGGACCTCAAAGATCTTCAATGACCCTATACCATCTTCCTCAGACTCTTAGAATTCAGCAGTTGTGGTCCTGGCACAGTGGCTCACGCCTGTAATCCCAGCACTTTGGGAGGTCGAGGCAGGCAGATCACAAAGTTAGGAGTTCAAGACCAGCCTGACCAACATGGTAAAACCCTGTCTCTACTAAAAATACAAAAATTAGCTGGGCGTGGTGATGTGAGCCGGTAGTCCCAGCTACTCAGGAGACTGAGGCAGAAGAATCACTTGAACCTGGGAGGCAGGAGTTGCAGTGAGCTGAGATCACGCCACTGCACTCCAGCCTGGGTGACAGAGTGAGACTCTGTCTAAAAAAACAAAAACAAAAACAAACAACAGCAAAACAATGGAATGAAACTAGAAACAAAAAGCAGCATAAAAATTGAAAAAAATCCATAAATTGGTGGGAATAAAACAGCACACTTTTATTTTTATTTATTTATTTATTTTTAAGACGGGGTTTCACCATGATGGCCAGGCTGGTCTCGAACTCCTGACCTCAGGTGATCCACCCATCTCGGCCTCCCAAAGTACTAGGATTACAGGCGTGAGCCACCGTGCCCAGCAACAACACACTTTTAAATAACCAAAGGGTCAAATAAGAGATCACAAGGGAAATTAGAAAATATCTTGAGACAAATGAAAACAAAACACAACATACCACAACTTATGGGATGAGGGAAATTTATAGCTGTAAATGCTTACATTAAAAAAGAAGAGATCAGACAAGGTGGCTCATGCCTGTAATCCCAGCTACTTGGGAGGCTGAGGCAGGGAGAATTACTTGAACCCAGGAGGAGGAGGCAGAGGTTGCAGTGAGTCAAGATCACACTATTGCACTCCAGCCTGGATGGCAAAGCGAGACTTCGTCCAAAAGAAAAGGAGAAAGGAGGAGGGAGGAGGGAGGAGGGCTACAGGTCCTAGCTAATTTTTTTATTCTGCCACCACATCCAGCTAATTTTTGTATTTTTAGTAGAGATGGGGTTTCACCATGTTGGCCAGGCTGGTCTCAATCTCTTGACCGCATGATCTGCCCGCCTCTGCCTCCCAAAGTGCTAGGATGACAGGCGTGAGCCACCGCGCCTGGCCTGCATGATGTGACTTGAGAGGTGTTTTCAGCAGGTGAACCTGGCAGCAGGGTGCAGGAAAGTTCTGGCTGAACCCATATGCCCTGTATCTGTATAAAATGGACAACAAACAGATGTGTACGTTGGGAATGAAAGGAAATCCACTCCTGAAGTGGGTGCCCCATTCTCCCTCTCCCCTGCCTGACCCCAACGCGCCCAGGCCTCTCCTCTGAGTGGCTCACACCCTGAAAAGCAGGTGTTCTGGTGCCTGCCCTGCTCTGACTGAGCAAAACCAGACGGGGCCGGGCTGTGCTCTGCAGTTTGGAGGCTGGCATTGTGGGGCGGGGTTGACGTGTTCTGACCCTGTGAGCGCTCTCTGCTGGAGGATCCCAGCCTGGCATGGGTCTGCAGGCTCGGCACGGGGCCCAGCCGGCTTTCATTTTTTATTAGTGATGGGGTGTCCTTCGGAATCTTGGTGATATTGATTACAGCCTGTTGTATAACAAGCTATAGTTTCACAGAGGACAGAGCTCACTGTCTCGAAGGCCTCTGGCCCCTGAGTTATTGGACTTCAATATGAATTTCCTGAAAAAATTGACTTCTCTTTATTTTGAGACAGGGTCTCCCTCTGTCGCCCAGGCTGAAGTGCAGTGGCATGATCTAAGCTCACTGCACCCTGTGCCTCCCAGGTTCAAGCAATTCTCATGCCTCAGCCTCTGGAGAGTACCTGGGATTACAGGCATGTGCCACCATGCCTGGCTAAGTTGCGTATTTTTAGCAGAGATGGGGTTTCACCATGTTGGTCAGGCTGGTCTGGAACTCCTGGCCTTGAATGATCCACCCACCTTGGCCTAATCATGGATTCTCAAGGATGCTAGTTTCCTTCCTCCTTCTGAGGCTCAGCAGGCACCGTCAGTCCTCCAGCTTCCTCGGGAGGCCCATGGGGCAGAATCCTGCAGCTCCTGTGGGTTATGCTGGAAGCTGTTCCTTAAGAATGAAGAATTCAGCCAAGTACGGTGGCTCACGCTTGTAATCTCAACACTTTGGGAGGCTGTGGCAGGAGGATTGCTTGAGCCTAGGAGTTTGAGACCAGCCTGGACAATATAGAAAGATCCCACGGCTACAAAAAATAAATAAATAAATAAAACTAAACCAGGTGCAGTGGCTCATGTCTATAATCCCAGCACTTTGGGAGGCTGAGGTGGGTGGATCACAAGATCAGGAGTTCAGGACCAGGCTGGCCAACATGGTGAAACCTGGTATCTACTAAAAATACAAAAATTAGCCTGGCGTGGTGGTGTACGTCTGTAATCCCAGCTACTGAGGAGGCTGGGGCAGGAGAATTGCTTGAACCCGGGAGGCGGATGTTGCAGTGAGCCAAGATCACACCACTGCATTCCAGCCTGGGTGAAAAAGCGAGAGTCCGACTCAAAAAATAAATAAAAATAAATAAATAAATAAAATTTAAAAAGAATGGAGAATTCTAGAAATCAGACTAGAAGCCGGACACCGATGGCCATGACAGGGCAGTAGATTCCTGTTCCAATAAAGGAAGGTAGTGATGTCTAATGTCACAGAATTCCTCAAAGAAGCGTCTCAGTCTCATACCAGGAACATCAGAATGGGTTCTTGCACTGAACTGTGGGGTTGACAAGCTTCTTTCAGGGACAAATGTCTGGAACACTGCCCAGTCAGCCTTCCTGGCACTGAGGCAGCTCTGTTGAGCCTAGGATTCCTGGGGCCACACTGCCAGCCCTGGCTAACATCCTTTCCAGCCAAGAGAGCCTATGCTCTCCATTCTATGCCAATTAAATATTAGTAAATGCAGGAAGATAATTTGAAAACCAGACCCTCCCTTAGTGAATCAAATGTTCATTTCGGAATTAACCCAGGCTGTATGCAGGTATTCCTGAGTTTTAATAATTAAATAAAACTCATGGAGATTGAAACATGTCCGGAACCATGCTAAGTCCTTTAAACATGTTTCTTTTGAGTCCTCACAATAATATTCTCATCCTCAAGAATTCAGGGAGGCTGGAGAGTTTAGAAGTGACCTGGCCAACGTCTCCCAGCTGGAGGCCAGGATTCAGGTTCAGGTCATCTAGGCTGCCTGCCTTTCTGCCACCTCACTCCTGCCCTGTTTAACAGCCCCAACCACCTCCTCCATCAGGAATCCCAGCCCAGGCCAAATTCTGTGTTGCTACCCTCCCAGCTCCATCTCCACCCTGTCCATCCTGCAGAGCATGCAACAGACACAGGAAAAGTACACTGAAAATGTGTCATGTGGCAGGGTGCGTGGCTCATGCCTGTAATCCCAGCACTTTCGAGGCTCAGGTGGGAGGATCATTTGAGTCCAGGAGTTCAAGTCCAGCCTGGGCAACATAGTGAGACCCTGTTTTTAATTAAAAATTATTTTAATTATTGTAAATTTTATTTTTTAAAAGATAGAAAATATTTTAAATTTTTAATAAAGGAAATATGTCATATACATTATAAAGTTGCAGGATCCAAACCACAGATCCTTAAGGCTATCTGGGGCCAGAAGAGGATTCTAGACAGTTTTTTGGTTTTTTTTTCTTTATTTTCGAGACTGAGTCTCCCTGTTGTTGCCCAGGCTGGAGTGCAATGGTGCGATCTCGGCTCGCTACAACCTCCGCCTCCGAGGTTCAAGCAATTCTCCTGCCTCAGCCTCCTGAGTAGCTGGGATTACAGGCATGTGCCACCACACCTGGCT
>NW_016107334.1:411328-413794 GCF_001604975.1 Cebus imitator | reverse complement strand
AGAGATGCAGTTTCACCATGTTGGCCAGGCTGGTCTCGAACTCCTGACCTCAGGTGATCTTCCTGCCTTGGCCTCCCAAAGTGCTGGGATTACAGGCGTGAGCCACTGCACCTGGCGATTCTAGACCATTTTTAAAGTGTTTCCATATTCCACATTTCACTGAACCTCCACGTCCTTCCTGGGAAAGATATAAGTGCTAACAGTTCTACTTGACAAATATGACACGAGGCTCAGAGAAGCTGTCAGAGGTCTGAGGCCACACAGGTAAGGAAAGCAGCTCAGCCAGAACTAAGTGACATGAATTTCTGGGTGGCTCACAGGTACTCATGAGAATCCAGCTCTTCTTATTTTTATTTATTTATTTGTTTATTTATTTATGTTTTGGAGATGGAGTTTCATTGTTGTCCAGGCTGGAGTGCAATGGTACAATCTCGGTTCACTGCAACCTCTGCCTCCAGGGTTCAAATGATTCTCCTGCTTCAGCCTCTGGAGTAGCTGGGATTATAGGCATGCACTACCATGCCCAGCTAATTTTTTGTATTTTTTAGTAGAGACAGGGTTTCACCATGTTGGCCAGGCTGGTCTTGAACTCCTAACCTTATGTGATCCACCCACCTTGGCTTCCCAAAGTGCTGGGATTACAGGCATGAGCCACTGCACCTGGACTATTTTTATTTTTGTTTTTTATTGGAGACAGGGTCTCACTTTATCACCCAGTCTAAAGTGCAGTGGCATTATGTTGACTTACTGCAACCTCCACCTCCCGGGGAGAAGCCAGCTCTTCTGACACTAATGCCAGGGCCCTGCCCTCATATTGCAAGGCTCCCAGAGCGGCAAGCCATCTGTGCATAAAGATCTCAAGACAACGTCACACCACATAGCTCTTCCTCGGAAGCACATGTTGTTTGCTCATTATTCTTCCTCTTTTTTCTTCCTCTTCCTCTTCTCTCACCATAGATTATATCCCTTGCCTAAGGAATACACTAATTCCGCTTAAACAAAGGTATGAGCAGCCTCACCCCTGCACTCAGCTGAGGGCCATCACTTGCACAGCCAGCGCACGGACATGCCCAGGGCACACCCACCACTCACTGAGCTTTTTTTTTTTTTTTTTTTAGACAGAGTCTCACTCTGTCGCCCAGGCTGGAGTGCACTGGCACAATCTTGGCTCACTGCAACCTCCGCCTCCTGGGTTTAAGTGATTCTCATCTCAGCCTCCTGAGTAACTGGGATTACAGGCATGCACCACCACACCTGGCAAACTTTTGTATTTTCAGTAGAGACAGAATTTTACCATGTCGATGAGGCTGGTCTCGAACTCCTGACCTCAGGTGATCCACCCGCCTCGGCTTCTCAAAGTGCTGGGATGACAGGAGTGAGCCACTGTGCCCGGCCCCTTTACTGAGCTTTTAACAGCATGACATTCTCACCACGAGTCTCTGAGGTAAGTTTTCATTTGCTCACTTTACAGATGGAGCAATTACGGCTCAGAAGGTCTCTCGCGACTCGTTCAAGGTCACACAACTTTTAAGTGGCAGCCAGGCTTGAACCTAAGCCCCTGTTCTTCATGCTATGGTTCTGACTGAGGGGTGGCCAAACTGTAGCTGGCTTTGCCCTCTCCACTTTAGGATCCTCCCAATTAACAAGAAGCTTTGGCATTGCTTGTAAATTCGGCCAGGATTGAGGCTATCTAATAATAAGAATATTGCTATTTTTTCTCATATTTTGAGCACTCACTGCTGGCACTGTGCTTCACCCCATTACATCAGTCAACTCTTGCAAATGCTTTGTGAGGTGGATGCTGCTATTCCCATTTTACATATGAGATCACTGAGGCTCAGGAGGCTCCCTGTAACTTGCCACCAGCACCCAGCTTGCGAGTGATGAGATGTGGATTTGGACCCAGGTCTGGCTGATGCCTACGCCCTTGCCTTTAGCCCCTTCTCTCCCCGCCTTGCCTGCCAGTTTACTGTTCTTTCAAAGATGACATGAATTGTCTGTGCCTCTGGAGATCAGCCAGGAGAGGCAGGTTGGGTCCGTTTGGCCACCAGGAGACTGTGAAGCCCCTGAATTCCCTGTCACTTTGGTTCTACCTGGGGCTGGCTGCGTTTCTCTGCAGGAGAACCACTCTGGGTTTCAGGATGGTGCCAGATGACAGCTAGAGTGTCTGCTAGAACTCTGGGAACATATGTGACTTGCCTATTTGGAGGTACAGAAAAGACTGGAGCTCAGACTGTTTAAAAACAGTTCCTTTTCTTTCAGCAGGACATGTGTGCAGTGCTCATTTTCCAAAGAGGAGGAGAAAAAGAGGGTATTTAGGTCAACAGCGGGGGATCCTTGAGTCTGTCATGGGACTTACTAATGCTGGAGTAGAGAGAGCCAGCGCTAGAGAGAGAGCCAGTGCTAGAGAGAGAGAGAACCAGCGCTAGAGAGAACCAGCGCTAGAGAGAATCAGCGATAGAGAGA
>NW_016107334.1:407602-410973 GCF_001604975.1 Cebus imitator | reverse complement strand
AGAGAGAACCAGCGCTAGAGAGAGAGCCAGCGCTAGAGAGAACCAGCGCTAGAGAGAGAGAACCAGCTCCAGAGAGAGAGCCAGAGCTAGAGAGAGAGCCAGCGCTAGAGAGAGAGCCAGCGCTAGAGAGAGAGCCAGCGCTAGAGAGAGAGCCAGCGCTAGAGAGAGAACCAGTGATAGAGAGAACCAGTGAGAGCTCTTTTTGTTGCATGTGACAGAAAATCCAACCCAAACTGTTTAGGTGAAAGCAAAAAGTGGACTTGCTCACTCATAGAGCAGACAAGGCTGAGGGTGAAGTCGGTCTTCAGGGGCAGCTTCGTCAAAGAATCAAGTCTCTGCCTCCCCTCTGCCCTCCTCCGCGCTGCTTTCACGTTCCTGTCATTGCAAGATGGTGGCCATAGCTCCAAACCTGATACCCGCTCAGGAAAAGAGACGAGGTCAGTGCAGCACACCCACAGCTAATTGAGTTCTACTGGCTCCAGCTGGCCTGACCTGGCTCAAAAGTGACATAAAGAAATGTGATGCATTGACGGGCTAGCCCTGGGCCCATGCCACCCTTGTGGCTGGATCAGCACCACCCAACTGCATGGCCTTAGAGTAGGGAAGGGATAGCGCCCTCAAACCAAAACTGGGGTGCATTACAAGAAGCAAGATGAGTGGATACTGCATGTGGAAGGAAGAAAGGAAGGAAGGGAGGGAAGAAGGAAGGAAGGGAGGGAGGAGGGAGGGAAGAAGGAAGGAAGGGAAGGAGGAGGGAGGGAAGAAGGAAGGAAGGGAGGGAGGAAGGAGGGAGGAAAAAGGAACAGAGGGAGGGAAGGAAGGAGGGGGAGGGATGAAGGAGGGAAGGAAGAGAGAAAGGAAGAAGGAGAGAAGGAAGGAAGGGAGGGAGGGAGGGAGGGAAGGAGGGAAGACAGGGAGGAGGAAGGATGGAAGGAAAGAAAACTCCACTTGGGGTAAGCAAATTCACATACAAATACGTGATTACACAGAGATACACCAAATAGCTTACAGTCAGGTTATGGTCCAAACAGTCATTTGTAAATCAGTTTAGAACTTAGCACATTATTTACCCATGTGGAGAAAGGGGTGGGGGAATTTTCAACTGTCAAGTTCCCTAAGAGATTTTTATTTAATCTGTAATATAGTGGAAATGTGGAAACTTTGAAATGAAAAAAACAGAAAGCAAGATTCACAACCATGGATGATAAATAAGAAAGATTTGGGATCCGAAACCCTGTCATCATTTGTTATGAGTGCTGATGCTGGAGAAAAGCAAGTTTAATTAATGAGAGCGAGCTGGCAGATGGAGGCTCCAGAGGGGATCAGAGGGGGCTTCTGAGCATGTCCAAGGGCCGGGGGCGGGTGGCGGCAGGCCTCTTTGTCATGCTTCATTTTCCTTCATGTGATATGGGTTTCCTTTTTTATAATACAGGTGCATCCAGGAGAATACTCCTCTCATTTTCTTTTTACAGGTGTACAAAGAAAACGTGAATCTTTGCAACCCCACCATGGCTCCAGCCATTGTTTTACTCCCAAATGGGCTCCACAGGAGGGAGGGGAGGGCAGGGGGTTGTCTCACAGCACCTGGGCAAGAGGTGGCAAAGGGCAGGCGGGAGGGGCTGAGAAGGAGACCTGCGTGAAGCGGAAGTGAGGGGCCAGGTCTGCTGAGGAATGACCTGCGCCTGCTGTGAGGTGTCCTCGCCTTCCCTATCACCCTGATGAGATGAATTTAAACTCAGGTTTCCAGCTGGGTGCAGCAGCTCATGCCTGTAATCCCAGCAATTTGGGAGGCCAAGGCTGGTGGATCACCTGAAGTCAGAAGTTCCAGACCATCCTGGCCAACATGGTGAAACCCCATCTCTACTAAAAGTACAAAAATAAAAAAAATTAGCCAGGCATGGTGGCACATGCCCGTAATCCCAGCTACTCGGGAGGCTGAGGTAGGAGAATCACTTGAACCTGGGAGGCAGAGGTTGCCGTGGGCCGAGATGGCAATACTGCGCTCCAGCCTGGGCAACAGAGCAAGACTCAGTCTCAAACAAAAACAAAAACAAGCACTCATGTTTCTCAGCACTCGGCATTTCCTCTCTCAGGCTATCTAGAAGTACTGGGGCAGCCACCAAACTGCCCTCGGAATAGCTAGGAATAGCTGCTCCTCCACCACATTGGCCTTAAGGACAATTCTCTGACATACCTGTATGCAGCTTCCACTCTGATGAAGCAAGCAGATTTTTTTGGGGGGGGGGGTTGTTTGTTTTTTAAAAGAGTCTCGCTTTATCCTCAAGGCTGGAGTGCAGTGGCGAAATCTCAGCTCACTACAACCTCCGCCTCCTGGGTTCAAGTGATTCTCTTGTCTCAGCCTCCCAAGTAACTGGGATCACAGGCACGCACTCGTGCCCAGCTAATTTTTGTATTTTTAGTAGAGCTGTGGTTTCAACAAGTTGGCCAGGTTGGTCTCGAACTCTTGACCTCAGGTGATCTGCCTGCCTCAGCCTCCCAAGGTACTGGGATTATAGGTGTGAGCTACCACGCGTGACTGAAGAAAGCAGATTGTATATCTACCTCCCTCTCCTTTTCTTTGTGCTTCTTCCCTCACCCACAGTAAAGCCACATTCCTTTGCCTAAAACACAAATCTTTTCTGTTGTTGTTGCTTTGTTTTGTTTTTTGAGACAGAGTCTTGCTCTGTCGTCCAGGCTGGAGTTCAGTGGCACGATCTCAGCTCACTGCAACCTCCACCTCCCAGGTTCAAGCGATTCTCCTGCCTCAGCCTCCCAAGTAGCTGGGACTATAGTGTGTGCCACCACGCCCAGCTAATTTTTGTAATTTTAGTAGAGACAGGGTTTCGCCATGTTGCCCGGTCTGGTCTAGAACTCCTGGGCTCAAGTGATCTTCCCACTTCAGCTTCCCAAAGTGCTGGAATTACAGGCGGGAGCCACCATACCCAGTTCAGTCCTTTTTACCGTCAACAATATTCCACTCATAGGTACAATTCTTGTTTGCGTTATTTTCTCTTTTTTGTTGTTGTTAAGATGGGGTGTTGCTATGTTGCCCAGGCCAGTCTGGAACTCCTGACCTCACACAATCTTCCCACCTCTGCCTCCCAAAGTGCTGGGATTACAGGCATGAGCCACTGTGCCCAGCCTGTTATTTTCTAAATTAGCACTTGATTCTTGATTTCTTACTTTATCCAAAAGCAATTTTAGAGAATTTTTTTTTTGAGACATGGTCTCACTGTATCACTCAGGCTGGAGTGTAGTGGTATGATCTTGGCTCACGGTGCAACCTCCGCCTCCCAGGTTCAAGCCGTGCTCCCACCTCAGCCTCCTGGGTAGCTGGGACTACAGGCGCGTATCCCACGCCCAGCTAATTT
>NW_016107334.1:402967-406561 GCF_001604975.1 Cebus imitator | reverse complement strand
TTTTTGTATTTTTAGTAGAAACGGAGATTTACCATGTTGGCTAGGTTGGTCCCAATTTCCTGACCTCGTGATCCACCTGCCTCGGCCTCCCAAAGTGCTGAGATTACAGTGAGCCATCTCACCTGACCAGAACCAACTTCTTGAGACCTACTATCGGCCAGGCCACGTGCTAGGTACCTTGCGTATATTATCTCATTCAGTGGCGAGGCAGGATTCTTCAGAGCAGGAAACTGGGGCTCAGAGAGGTTTCATGTTTCCCAAATCTATTCCCCCTGCTACACACCTTGTCCTTCCTTCTTGCTTTGCTGAGCAGCCTCCCACTATTCTTTAAAGACTCAATTTAGCTGGGCTCGGTGGCTCACACCTGTAATCCCAGCTACTTGGGAGGCTGAAGCAGGGAATCGCTTGAACCTGGGAGGCGGACGTTGCAGTGAGCCGAGATCATGCCACTGCACTCCAGCCTGGGCAACAGACTCTGTCTCAATTAATAATAATAATAATAACAAAGGCTGTGTGCAGTGGCTTATGCCTGTAATCCCAGCACTTTGGGAGGACAAGTCAGGTGGATCATCTGAGGTCAGGAGTTTGAGACCAACCTGGCCAACATGGCGAAACCCTGTCTCTACTAAAAATACAAAAATTAGCTGGGCATAGTGGCTCACGTCTGCAATCCTAGCCACTGGGGAGGCTGAGGCAGGAGAATCACGAGAACCCAAGAGGCAGAGGTTGTAGTGAGCCGAGATAGAGCCACTGCACTCCAGCCTGGGCAACAAAGCGAGACTCTGTCTCTAAATAAATAGATAGATAGATAGATAGATAGATAGCTGGGTGTGGTGGCATGCACCTGTAGTCCCAGCCACTGGGGAGGCTGAGATGGCAGGATGGCTTTGAGCCCAGGAGGTTGAGACTACATTGAGCCGAGATTGAACCACTGTACTTCAGCCTGGGCAACAGAGAGAGACCGTGCTCCCCCCAACCCCCCCAAAAAAATGCTAAGTTTCCCTCCTGTCTTGCCCATCATCACAGCTTCGAAGTCTTTTTCACACGTTTTTTTTTTCTTCAGACGGATTCTCACTTTGTCACCGGGGCTGTAGTGCAATGTGGTACGACCTTGGCTCTGTGCAACCTCCACCTCCCAGGTTCAAGCGACTCTCCTGCCTCAGCCTCCCAAGTAGCTGGGATTATAGACGCCCACCACTATGTCTGGCTAATTTTTGTTATTTTTAGTAGAGACGGGGTTTCACCATGTTGGCCAGGCTGGTCTCGAGTTCCTGACTTCAGGTGATCTTCCCACCTCAGCCTCCCAAAGTGCTAGGATTACAGGTGTGAGCCACTGCCCCGAGCCTTTCAGACTTTTTTATTAATGCCTTAAAAGAAATTCATGGCCAGGCGCAGTGGCTCACACCTGTAATCCTAGCACTTTGGAAGGCTGAGGCAGGCGGATCACCTGAAGTCAGGAATTCGAGACCTGCCTGGCCAACATGGTGAAACCCCATCTCTACTAAAAATGCCAAAATTTAGCCGGGCATAGTGGCATGAGTCTGTAATGCCAGCTGGAGGCTGAGGCAGGCAGGAGAATCACCTGAACCCGGGAGGTGGAGATTGCAGTGAGCAGAGATGGTGCCACTGTACTCCAGCCTGAACAACAAGAACAAAACTCCATCTAAAAAAAAAAAAAAAAAAAAAAGATTCATGAGAGTGATCTCTGACGTTACATGTCCATTCATTCATGTATTCTTATGAGCAATAAACATTTACTAAGCTCCTGTCATGAACATGATGGCAGATACCAGGCTGGCCCTGGACACCAGGACCCATGTGCAGTGTGTGGAGGACACCTTGGAGGGACCTTGGGCAGCCTTGAAGTCCACCCACAGGATGAGTGCTGAGTGCTCCCTGGCCTCTCAGGATCTGCCTGGCCTGCCTCCTCCTTCCCCACCCTCCTCATTCCCACCCTACACCCACTTTATCTCCCTTCATAAAAAGCTCTATTCTCTTTTTGTACAATGCACTTTCACAATAGATAGTCTATTCAACCCAGAGCCCAGATCATCGGCAACCAAAACACTGGTTCCTCTTTCCTCCTAGGTTTCACTCATTTCCAAGGGAGGAGGAATAATTGCAATCTGCAGCATAACTTCTGTTTGAGTGGCTTTCTCCTGCAGATGGGAAGCTCCTTGAAGGCCTGGCCTGAGTCTTTTCATCATTGATCGTGATGTGAGCCAGAGGTCTAGATCTTGTTTTCTAAATATATGTTATTGTTCAAAAATAATATAATCATTCTTACCACAGAAATGAACAAAACATAACACAAAGGGGTTGAAGGAAACTTTGGAGGTGATGGATATACTGCCCGTGGTGATTGAAACAGGAGTGTACACATCTGTCCAAACTCACACATTGTATATGTTAATTATGTGTGTGTGTTTTTAATTCCTCTTTGATGCCTGGGAATACATGTGTTTTTAATACCAATGATACCTTAATAACCCAGGAGAGGAAAAAAAGAAAACTAAATACAACTTGCTCAAGGAAAGTAAAAAATATATAACCATTACAGAAATTTGGCAAATAGAGCCAGTTGTGATGGCTCACATCTATAATCCCAGTACTTTGGGAGGCCAAGGTAGGAGGATTGCTGGAGCCCAGGAGTTCAAGGCTGCAGTGAGCCACGATTGTCACTGCACTGCACTCTAGCCTGGGTGACAGAGTGAGACCCTGTCACCCAGGCTGGAGTACAATGGTGCAATCTTGGCTCACTGCAAACTCTGACTCCATATATTTTTCTGGATAAGTATACATGCATATACAACATTTAAAAAATATATAATTCTAATGTATATGTAGTTTTGTATTTCACTCAGCATATTACAAACACTTTCCAAGTCATTAAATATTCTTCAAGAACATGATTTTTAATAGCTTATATAGCATTACATCAAATGTGCATGCCATAACGTCTTTAAACTTTTCCATCATTTTTGGATATTTAGATTATTTCCTTCTCTCTTTCTTTCCTTTTTCCTGTTTTTAACTTTTGCCAATATATATAATACTTTCATAAACATGCTTAACACATCTTTGTTCATGTTGTTGATTATTTCTCTCAAAAACAGATTTCCAGAATTTGAGTTACCGAATCAAAGGGTAGAAAGTTTTAAGCTTCTCTTGATCTTTAATATCCAATTATTTTTCAGGCTTTGTACCAGTTTGCCCTTCTGTTGCCATAAGTGTTATCACTGTGGCTTTTAAATTTAGTTTATTTTTAACTCTTCAGTGAAGCTGGCCATTGTGATGGCCCATGTTTCTTTTGGCATATTTTTATTCTTAAATTTATGCATATACGACGACTTAACTGATTAGCTCAATCTATGGTGGGAATAAATACGTGCAATTGTGCAGCCTCAATCACGACAGGGTCAGTCGAGGTGGATGATTTTATGTCCCTTTCACTACTCCCAGGATAATAATTTGCAAGTCACATGTTCATCCCATCTATCCACACAGACTTATGCTTTCTTTGTGTTTTCCCTGAAAATCTTGAGTTTCCTAAATTGTTACTATATTTCTGAGGATTTTTTTTTTTTTTTTTTT